>NC_053394.1:428322197-428448430 GCF_905171765.1 Bufo bufo
TCTAGATATTGCGTAAGTGACCTAATTTCCACTTATTACGTAGCTGACGTTGCAAAGTCTCCTCTAAAACCTAAAAACATCATCCATAGATTTTTCGTTCCTGCCAATGCTTCACCTTCCACATTGAAGGTGAACGCCTTTATCTTTTTGTATTTATTATCAAGTGCTCCCAAATGTCCATCTCGGGGGAGCTCAGCTGTTAAGGGTGATATTAATGAAAGACTTGCAAGAATACAGCGGCTCACCCCCTCACCGTATGGATAAGGTGCTCACCCTCAGGTCCCACCCTCAGGACCTCAGAAAACAAGAGGAGGTGTAAGCAATATGAAGGGGCACACTCAGAGGAAACACAAGATAGTAACGAATAATGGACTTTATTAGTCTAAAACAAAAAATTATATAAAAACATACATTGTAGACACACATATACCCTATGCAAATGAGGTGAAACTACAATAGGGAGAATTCTTATGGGTGTATTGAAGTCCCAAAATTCTGTGTATACAAACGCGTGCCAGCAATTTCCTATAAATATACGTGGATACTGCTCGTATACCGAAACCACAGTGCACAATGTTTATGCTGCGCTGGATTCCGTAGCGCGTAAGAGACACAACTGGTACCAAGTGTCAGCTAAATCCAAAGTGTTCACTTCCACAGTGCAATTGATTATATATAACTTATGCTATGCTTCTAGATTCTGTAATGCTCGCAAACTAGTGCGGTCTTACCCCTCTTCACTGCTCTCCGCAGCGTTGTATCCAGGCGGCCGTGCACCTCACAGCGTGCTACGTGATGTGCTGGCCGTACGTGGTTGTACGGGGGACCAGAGTAGACGCTTTAATAACGTCACTGTTTGGCGACTGCTCTTCCAGCTTTTGGATTACTCTTCCAGCTTTTGGATTCAAGCTGATTTCTACTTTCTTTCTTATTTCTTTTGGTTCCAGGCTTCCTTTTTCTTTTTCCACGCTCACTCTGTATGCCAGACGCGTGTCAGGGTCTAACACCCTTCCTCAGTGGCCAACTGAGTGAGCGGATCCTCACTCCTTATAAATGGGATATCGTTACCCCACAATCGCACATTATTTTGTGCATGGATAATCTCTAGACTGGATTCAGTAGTCATACATGTATCTTATAGGATAAAACCATAGATAACCCCATACATTTGAAATACTCATGTTAAGAAACACTTAAAAAGTTATTGAAAATAGATATGAGAAGACTGCAAGGTCTAGCAATCGTTTTCAGAAAAAACGCATCAAAAACGCATAAGTGTGAATTAGGTTCATATATGCGTTTTTGCCTAAAAATGTCCAATTTGTCCTCAGAAGTAGATGCCTGCCTTCTGTTTGTATGTTGTTTCACTCAAAGGCTATATTTTTGTTTTTCAAAGCAGAGTGAAGTGTAATATAATGTTTCAAAGAAGAGGTGAAATGTAGTATTGCAGCCTAGGGGAGCTACCCCAAATCTACCCCCTTTCTAGTCATATCAGTGAGTGGTTTAACAACAGAGGAAAAATTCAAAATAAACTTCCTGTAATAATTGGCAAAACCCAGAAAACGCATCAGCTCCTTCTGATTCTCAGGAAGCCCCCACTCAAGCACAGCGTGGACCTTCTCGGGGTCCATGCGAAAACCAGAAGCGGAGAGAAGAAACCCCAGAAATTGAATTTCTGGAACCGCAAACACACATTTTTCCAGTTTAGCGTACAATTTATTCTCCCGCAGGATGAGCAAGACCTGACGTAAATGTTCCTTATGAGTTTTGAAATCAGGAGAAAAAATCAAAATGTCATCCAGATACACTAATACAAATTTCCCCATTAAATGATAAAAATGCTGTTCACAAAATGCTGAAAGACGGCTGGAGCATTCATCAAACCAAAAGGCATAACCAAATTCTCAAAATGGCCCTCAGGGGTATTGAAGGCAGTCTTCCATTCGTCTCCTTCTCTGACCCTGACCAGGTTGTATGCCCCTCTTAGATCCAATTTGGAAAAAACTTTAGCCCCCACAATCTGGTTAAACAGGTCCGGGATCAGAGGAAGCGGATAAGGGTCATGAATTGTGATACTGTTCAGCTCCCTGAAATCCAGACACGGTCTTAAAGAACCATCTTTTTTCTTAACAAAGAAAAAACCAGCGGCAACAGGTGACTTTGAGGGTCGTATGTGTCCCTTTCTCAGACTCTCAGAGATATAAGCACGCATAGCGACCCTTTCAGGTTGGGAGAGATTGTATAAACGAGATTTAGGCAGCTTGGCGCCTGGGGTGAGATTAATAGGGCAATCGTACTCCCTGTGAGGGGGCAATTCCTGAACACCACTCTCAGAAAACACATCCGAAAATTCAGAGAGAAAAGATGGTACAGTTATAGTAGAAACCTCTGAAACAGATGTCGTGAGGCAATTCTCTCTGCAAAAATCACTCCAACCATTTATTTGCCTCGCTTGCCAATCAATGGTGGGGTTATGTTTAGTGAGCCAGGGTAGCCCCAACACTAGAGGAGTAGGCA
Organism: Bufo bufo; assembly: GCF_905171765.1. Lineage (NCBI taxonomy): Eukaryota > Metazoa > Chordata > Amphibia > Anura > Bufonidae > Bufo > Bufo bufo. Next base: position 428,324,715 of record NC_053394.1, read on the forward strand.
ACCCGTTTAGGACGAAACATGACACATCCTCAACATGAGTATCACTCACAATCAAACGGATATTGTGAACTATGCCCTTTAACGATTTCTGAGAAAGTGGAACGGAATCAATAGCAAAAACAGGTATATCCTTTCCCAAAGTGCATACCTGGAAACCATGAGTTATAGCAAATTGATTATCAATAAGATTGACAGCTGCTCCACTATCTACAAAAAATATTCTTGCTCTCTAGCGCCACCCTGGCAGGTAGGACAAAACGGGAACTACAAGCAAACGGAAAACCTTCAATTTCCGCATCAACCCTGCCAATAGTAACAGATGGAACATTTTTAGAGGATTTTTTCCTTTTTGTTTCTTTATTACTCTCAAAAAACTGCCTGAATCTCCTAGAGGGACAAACATTTGCCAAATGATTTATACCTCTACAACAGAAACAAACCTTCCCATGAGAGCTGAATCCTCTATTGTCAGAGGCAAGCAAACCCAGCTGCATGGGCCCCTGCTCAGAAAGGATTGGGAGCGACTGAGACCCCTGTGCACTGAATGAGACCGCCGCACTGTCCTTGGACTGAGCATGACAGGAAGGAGTGATCTCTCCTCTCTCTCTAAGACGCCTGTCAATACGAACGGCCCGAGACATGGCAGAGTCCAAGGAGGTAGGTCTCTCATGAAAGGCAAATGCATCTTTCAATCCCTCTGAAAGACCATGGCAAAATTGACTTCGGAGTGCAGCATCATTCCAACCAGTATCAGCTGCCCATCTCCGAAATTCTGAACAGTATATCTCTGCGGACTGTTTACCCTGGCATAAAAGACGTAATCTAGACTCAGCCAGAGCAATACGATCCGGATCATCATATATCTGACCCAGGGCTAAAAAAAAAATCATCCACTGAACAGAGGGGCCGTGCCCCCACCGGCAGCTAAAAGGCCCAGGACTGAGCGTTATCCCTGAGCCGCGAGATGATGATCCCCACCCTCTGCTCCTCATCACCAGAGGAATGGGGAAGTAGGCGAAAATGGAGTTTGCAAGCCTCTCTAAAACTAACAAAATTCTCACTACCCCCGGAGAACGTATCCGGAGCGAGATCTTAGGCTCAGAACAAACTCCATGAACGCAAGCTGAACCGGTCACCTGAAACTGCGAAACAGTTTTACGGAGATCTGCTACCTCCAATGAAAGACCCTGCATGTGTTCAGTCAAAAGTGAAACCGGATCCATGCTTGAGACGGTTTTGGCGGTTTATAATGTCACGGAAGGTGTACAGCAAACTAAAAGACACAAAAGGAAGATCCGACTGACTGGATTCAAAACTAAGGAACAAAAGGGGAAGCCCTGCAACAGACCTGGCTCTCTCCCTGACTGCTCAGCCTATGCAAAATTCTCAATGGTAGAAGATCGCATATCCTCGTACCTCGACTGTATAACACCTGAACACCCTATAATAGTGAGGGGACACGACCACCGGCTCCCTACACTTGATACGGAGGGAGTCAGGGTCACCTGAGATCCAGCAAACAGAAAATACAAATGAATGAACAAAACTTATCTGTAGAAGACTCAATAGTAGCATCCAGCATGCTTACACTCCAGGAAGTTGTATAAACCGCAAAGTGATGCAGTATGGGAAGGGATTTAAAGGGATGCAATCAGTGCAACTACATGACAGCTGAGAGAGACTAACGAGATGAGAAAATGAAAGCAAAACAAAAGGAACCTCAAGGAGGAGGTTCTGAAGGACGTCTGTCAGAGCTTCTCAGATGTCTGGTGGTGACATCCACAGAGACAATCTTGACTATCTGCCATAGGGTGTGGTGGGGTTTTGTTGCCACTTCTTAAGAAAAAGGAAGGAACCCCACTAGGAAGAGGAGGTGAAGACAGAAAAGGCTCCACTGAAAGCCTTCTCTAGGGCTACAAGGAGGGGCAGAAGGAATGCTGTGTCTCCTGGCTCCAAGGCATAGGGTCAGACTCAGAAGTCACCTAGATGTTATCCTGCTGCAACTGAGAGGACAAGAGAATCTCATCTTTTCCCTCAAACATTCTGTGGTCTAATTTACACAGGCAAAGTATGGAACGAGTTGGAAGTCTGTTTTCTTGAAGTTAAAGACAGAAAAGCTCAATAGAATAAAAACACGTGAATTGTATGGAGATGCCCTGATTTCGAATTAGTGTTTCTTGTGTTTTCACTCAGAGATTTAAAAGGCTACCCTCTGGATTGTAAAATTTTAAGACATGTGTTCCACACTTGTATTGCAATATTTTACAAAACCAAAAAATACAAACTGTCTGAAGATGCCCTGACATGGATTTCAGTCTATTTCATATTTTCACTCAGAGATTTCAAACGCTACCCTCTGTATTGTAAGACACACGTTGCAAAAAAGAAAATGATTGTTAACATAGAAATGTTGGCCTGTTGAAAACTATGTACTCAGTATATGAACTCAATACTTGGTCAGGGCTCATTTTGCATGAATCACTGCATCAATGTGGCGTGGCATGGAGGCAATCAGCCTATGGCGCTGCTGAGGTGATATAGAAGTCTAGGTTGGTTTTATAGCGGCCTTCAGCTCGTTTGCATTCTTGGGTCAGGGTGTCTCTAGATTCTCTATGAGGTTTTGGTCACTTGAATTTGCTGGCCAATCAAGAACCAGTGATACTATCTTTATTAAACCAGGTTGGTACTTTTGGCAGTGTGGGCAGGTGCCAAGTCCTGCTGGAAAATAAAAGCAGGAAAATAAAAGCAAAGACAGTTGCGCTGACTTTGGACTTGATATAACATAGTGGACAAACACCAGCAGATGACATGGTTCCCCAAACCACCACTGACTGTGGAAACTTCACACTGGACCTCAAGCAACTTGGATTGTGTGCCTCTCCACTCTTCCTCCAGACTCTAGAACCTTGGTTTCCAAATGAAATGCAAAATACAAAATCCTCATTTGTAGTCCTATAGGCTATGAAAATAATGGAGGGTCTTAAGAATAAAGTATACCAGGAGAGACTTAAAGAACTTAAAGAGGACCTTTCACCGATTCTTACCCTATGAACTAACTATACAGACATGTGGAGCGGCACCCGGGGATCTCACTGTACTTACTATTATCCCTGGGCGCCGCTCCGTTCTCCTGCTATGCCCTCCGGTATCTCCGTTCCCTAAGTTATGGTAGGCGGAGTCTGCTCTAGCGCTGGCCAATCGCATTGCAGAGCTCACAGCTTGGGAGAAAATAACCTCCCAGGCTGTGAGCTCTGCGCTGCGATTGGCCAGCGCTAGAGCAGACTCCGCCTACCATAACTTAGGGACTGGAATCTCCGCCTACTATAACTTAGTGAGCGGAGATACCGGAGGGCATAACGGGAGAACGGAGCGGCGCCCAGGGATAATAGTAAGTGCAGTGAGATCCCCGGGTGCCGCTCCACATGTCTGTATAGTTAGTTCATAGGGTAAGAATCGGTGAAAGGTCCTCTTTAACCTGTATAGCCTTGAGGAAAGAAGGGAAAGTGGGGACATGATCGAAACCTTTAAATATGTTAAAGGTTTAAATAAGGCTCAGGAGGGAAATGTTAAAAATGCTAAACACAAGAACAAGGGGGCACAATCTGAAATTAGCTGGCGGTAAGATCAGGAGCAATGTCAGGAAATATTATTTTACTGAAAGAGTTGTTGAAGCTATCGCAAGATAAAAAAAAAAATAATATAAGGGCAGAATAGAAGGACTAGGTGGTCTTTTTCTGCCATCAATCTTCTATGTTTCTCTTGGTGTTAAGACACTTGTTGTACAGCTTTCAGCTTCTCCCCCCCCCCCCCCCAACTGTATTTCTGTTTTCTTGCAGGTAGTTGCTTTAGAAGTTCTGCAATAGCTGCAGCTGTGATATAAGAACGCAAATGCAGCTAGAAGGCATAGCCAGGCCCACCCACCCTCAGCTCCTCACTCCCTAGCTGAAAGCTTTCCCTTCCTTTCCCCTATTCTACACAATTCTTCTTCTTTCTAGCCTTTCCTTCACTGGATCTGACAGTAGAATAGAAGCTTGATTGTGACTGTATACTGTACCTAAGATTGTTTTCTGGAAGACACTGTAAGACCCATCCAGCATCATTAACTGCCCAACACAGAATGACATTCTAGTCTTTCTGCAAGGGCACCTACCTGCCTGCTACTACATTGATTGGCTTTACTTCCTCTTGCGAGCATCCGTCTTCTTCCTCCCTCATGCTTTTTATGCCAACATGCGCAATAAAATCCGTTACTGGATTTGTCTGAGCAAACCTGAAAAGCTTTGGGTTCATCTATTGGACGAAATTTTTGGTCACTTATTCTTACCTGTATGAGTTTAGCATCTTGTGTCTGTTGCAGTTCCAGTACTCCGGTGCCGGTGTCCTATGTATCTATTAGGCTAAATATGCCTTATTGGTTTTCTCATTCCTTGCCTGAGCAATAAGGTCTCTAAGCTTGGCAAGAACCTGCTAAGGTGTGCTGTTTTGTTGTCTGCCCATATACCGACCTCTGTCTATTTAATTTTTTAATATCTTACCACTTTTACTTAATTAAAGTATTTTTGAAAAAAAAATCATGTTTTTGTGTCGCCATTTTCTGAAAGCTATATATTTTTTTATCTAACTACCGATTGTCTGGTGTGGGGGCTCATTTTTTGCAGGAAGAGTTGACCTTTTTATTGATACCATTTTGGGATTCATGTGATTTTTTTAATCGCTCGATATTACACTTTTTGTGAAGCAAAGTAACCAAGAAATGCATGTTTTAGCACAGTTTTTATTTTATTTTTATTACAGCGATCAATTGATGGGGTAGATCATGTGATGTTTTTATAAGGCTGGCTGTTACGGACATGGTAATATCTAATATGTCTATTATTATTTTTTATTAAAAATGACTGGATGAGGCTAAAGAGGAACATTTCTTTTTACTGGAAACTTTTTTTTTTTTCAACTTCTGGGTGTATTATCCCTGTTTCAATACAGTACTATACATGCTGTATTGTACTGCATTGAAACTGTCAGTTGACCGTTGTCATCGCAGCACGGGGGGCCAATGGAGAGACACAGGGTGCCCCCTCCTTCTTTGAACCTCCTATATGCTGTTGGCAGAATTGACAGTGGTATATAAGGAGTTAATCCACTGGCATCTGCAATTTCAGTGATGCCAGCGGATACAGCAGTCACAGTCAGTCCCCTGCACTCATCAGGCACACACAGCTCCTCTGCCCGCCTGATCAGCATGACATACTATTATGTCAATTTGCAGGAAGTCACTTCCCGCTGTGACGTAATAGTATGTCAAATGTCAGGAAGGGGTTTATGTTTAAAGGGATTCTGTCACCAAGTTTTAGGTTATAGAGCTGCGGACATGCACGGTTAGATCGCTGCTAGCATGTCCGCAATATACCGGTTCTATAGGGCGGTGTGCTTTTATTTTCTTTAAAAAAGGATTTTAGAGATATGTAAATTAGTCTTGTAAGGTGACCAAGGGGCTGTACGAACCTTCTTGGAGCCCAGCCACGCCCGCCTGTGAAGGAGCCCAGCACCGCCTATGTCCTCCGAATCTCCTCCTTTCGTCACCGTTAGATAGCCGTAATCTCGCGTTGCGCGAGCTCGCGCATGCGCAGTGCCGGTATAGTGTTCCTTCCCTGTGCTGGCATCAGCCTCAGGGAAGGAACTGCGCATGCGCGAGCTCGCACATCGCGAGATTACGGCTATCTATCGATGACGAAAGGAGGAGATTCGGAGGACATAGGTGGTGCTGGGCTCCTTCACAGGCGGGCGTGACTGGGCACCAGGAAGGTTCGTACAGCCCCTTGGTCACCTTACAAGACTAATTTACATATCTCTAAAATCCTTTTTTAAAGAAAATAAAAGCACACAGCCCTATAGGACAGGTATATTGCGGACATGCTAGTGGCGATCTAGCCGTGCATGTCCGCAGCTCTATAACCTAAAACTTGGTGACAGAATCCCTTTAAGATGTAATTTGTGTTTAAATCATTTCTCACATTCTGGACACAAAAACATTTTTCTGTGCAATTACAGGCTGACTTTTGGTTAAAACACTTTCCACATACCGCACATCAGAATGGCTTCTCCTCTCACTGAGTTATTTGATGGTCAACAACAGTTGATCTTGAGTAAGGTGATCGCTACATGGTGACACTGGTAGGAGCAGGAGCAGAAACATAGCAGAGTAGCTTGATCCAAAAGAAATGAATTGGAACACAGAGTGAGCGGAGTGTTTGCTGCGACCCCAACACGCAAGTTGCAAAAAATGTAACACTCCAGAATTTTTTCCTTGTCAGGGTTGCAGCAAACATGCGACTAGTTCTGTGATCCCATTCATTTCTACTCTGTAATGCCCATGAGATCCTGGCCGCTACCAGTTTCACAGCGTAACCCTACCCTAATACATTTCTCACAATCTGGGAATGAAAATAGCTCCCCCCCATGTGAGTTCTCTCATGTCGAACAATCTGATTTCTGTTCGAAGGATTTCCCCCATTCTGAACATCAAAATTACTTCTCCCCTGTGTGAATTCTCTGATGTGTAGCAAGATTCGATTTATGGTTAAAACATTTTCCACATTCTGAACATGAATAGGGCTTCTCCCCTGTGTGAATTCTTTCATGTCTAATAAGTTGTGATTTATCCGCAAAACATTTAATACATTCTGAACAGGAAAATGGCTTCTCTCCTGTGTGAGTTCTCTCATGTCTAACAAGTTGTGCTTTAACTGTAAAACATTTCCCACACGCTGAACAGAAAAATGTATTCTCCCCTGTGTGACTTCTCTGATGTGTAACAAGATTTGATTTATGGTTAAAACGTTTCCCACATTCTGAGCAAGAAAATGGTTTCTCCCCTGTGTGAATTCTCTGATGTATAACAAGATCTGATTTATAGGTAAAACATTTTCCACATTCTGAGCATGGCAATGGCTTCTTCCCTGTGTGAATTCTCTCATGTTTAAAAAGAAGTGATTTCCGGTTAAAACATTTCCCACATTCTGAACAGGAAACTGGCTTCTCCCCTGGGTGAATTCTCTCATGTCTAACAAGTTGTACTTTAGTTGCAAAACATTTACCACACTCGGAACAGGAAAATAGATCTTCCCCTGTGTGAATTCTCTCATGTTTAAAAAGATCTGCTTTCAGAATAAAACATTTTTCACATTGTGAGCAGGAAAATGGCTTCTCCCCTGTGTGAATTCTCTCATGTATAACAAGACGTGATTTATGAGTAAAACGTCTTTCACATTCTGAACATGAATATGGCTTCTCCCCTGTGTGAATTTTCTCATGTGCAACCAGATTTGATTTATAGTTAAAACATTTTCCACATTCTGAACATGAAAATGGCTTCTCCCCTGTGTGAATTCTCTCATGTATAACAAGATGTGATTTACGGTCAAAACGTTTTCCACATTCTGAACATGAAAAAGGCTTCTCCTCTGTGTGAATTCTCTCATGTTTAACAGTCTGTGAGGAATCAGAAGAATTGACACAATCCAAAGGATCACATGATGGATCATGATGGATATCTGGGATAATTGCATGATCTTCATATGTATCTTGCTTGAAACCATAATCATCTGCTTTAAAATCTGAAGATAGGAGATGTTTCTCTGAGCTCCTGGTATAGTCTTCTGCCAAGAATAAAATATGTAATATGAAAAAGCATTTCACGCTACGGTGTGTTTTAAAACATACTTTATAACACGGTCAAACATCCGTTTATCCATATCTATGTATGTCAGTGTCACTCAGACATGATTCACTATTGCTGTCATTGCATTTAAAAGCTCAGAAGGGAGGGAGATAAGGAGCAAGAATTTGTAAAAAATTAACAAAGATACCATTTTGTCCTATAAAAATATCTGAGTCTTAGGAGACTAGAGGGTGTCATATACCAATTTTCAGGGCAATTGCAGCAACTTCGATTTGTGTAGAATCGGTTCAGACACAAATCTAACGTTTTCAAAATTTCGATTAATTGGACTTGCGCTCATCTCTAGTCATTTGTGATTGGCTGCAGCTGTTTAAAAAGGTCAGTGTCAAACATATTGTGCTATGCAGGAATCCACTAGCTCGCTGATAATTTTGTGAAACATGCTGGGTTAGCTGGCAATGTCTGTGTGGTTAATGGATTTTTAATAATGGTTGCATTAGAAAGACAACAGTTAGGGGAGAATTATTTTATGGACTACTGGATGGTACACTACAGGTGGCTAAAATAATTTCAAATCCCTGTTTGGGTGAGAAACCGAAGACATCACTGGGGTTAGAATTTACGTCCAGGATTTCAGGAATATTGTACGACAAATATTGGACTGCTGACCTATAAAACTGATCTGCTCATACAATAATTCTATGCACTGTCACGTCACACCATGACTATCCTCACTGATGTGCTCACTGAAGTGACAAGTAGCCAATTAAACAGCCGCCATAAGATATTTTGGGTCCCCATATAGTGAGATTGGTCAGAGCTCCCCGGACTAAGGTAGGGGATAGCATTGAAGCCTTTAGCAGGAGTGGGTGAGCAGAACGCACAGTAAGCTGTCACTGACCACTGGGGATGGTTTCCTGTGATTACTTCCTTACTCCAGGACATTGTGATATCTTTACTGACAGACAGGCAGCTGCTAATGATCAGTGGTGGTATTTCAACTTTTTACCCTACCCCGGTGTGTGCTCTAAGGGTCTTCCCAATTCCCCAAAATTCAGAAGTCTAAGTAAATCCTACTACTGAAAGAGGGTTCATAGACGTTAGAACCCTCTGACTCAATACTGGGGGACTCCATGTAGTGGTAATGCTTGTGTGCTAGTAAAGGGGGCCTATCAGAAAGAGGTTTCAACACCCCACCCCAAACTGCCACCAGGACCTTACATTGGAATGAGTTAATCAGTATCCAGTGAAGGAGCAGAATCTGTGAGTCATCCCTGCTTTATTTGGTGGTCACTACTCACCTGGATGGTTATCTGTAGGAATGTCCTCTCTGCTCTGCTTATCACCCCTCACATATGTCTCTTCAGCCTTAACATTCGTCATAAGCTGTGAAACAAATATTATGAAAGTCTTTAGATGGTTGAGAAGGTCATGCAGAATGATTTGGATGACCAGAGGATATCATTAATTATCTTGACAAACAATGATGAAATGGCAGCAGGGAGTTATCTGACCCAAATATCTGCAGGTCTCCTTCAATAACAGAATCCTGCCATCTCCACCTTGCTCATTATACAAGGTAAATCTATAAATTCTGGTGGATAAAACAATACTAAACACAAGATCTTCACAGCCTTTCTAAAGATCATAGCGGACATTTCATTGAGACCTTATCTCCATCTACCTGATCATCCTGGGGGACATTGTGATGATCTTCTGCACCATCCAGTGGAAGAAGAGGAACTGGGACATCTCTCCGGTGTTCTTTATCTCTTCCTTAACTGTAGGAAACACATCCAGTGACTGTATTTATTCCTTACATATAGATAATGAGAGGACGTGTGTATTTAGTCATGTCTATTACCTGGTGAAGTGAGGGGCGGTAATCCTCCATCATGACGTCCTTGTACAGATTATGTGTCCTTCTAAATACTCCCACTCCTCCATAGAGAAATAGACTGTGACATCCTGACACCTTATAGGAACCTGACAACACAATGGTACAGTCATCACCAAGATCCCATTCAAAGATTTCCGGTATAATGTCCCAGCATTCCCAGCAGTGTCACCTCTCCAGTCAGCAACTTAATCATCTTGTTGGTGAGTTCCAGGATCTTCTCTCTATTTGATTTCCTCATAATCAGGGGGTGAGGTGGAGGCCCCTGTGATTGGGCTCAGGGTTCTTCCCCATCCTTCAGACACTGGGTCTGACAGCTCTCACTAGATGTCTTCACTACTGTGTAGTCCTGGTTATGGAGAGACACAGTAATAAATATCACTCCATACCTCTCCAGAGTCCCCTCACCTCTCCAGTCATGTCCATCTGTTAGATAGATAAGATGATGTAATGTGACATCATCAGAATCTCTCACCTCTCCGTAAAGCCGGAAGAGGATCTCTAGGGTGAGATTTATTATACTCTCCGCCATCTTGTCCCTGTCCCTATCCATCCTTGATGGGTCAATCAGAAGTTACCTACTAAGCAGATCATGTATTGTTGGAACCTGAAGGGAAAGAAGATGAGACGATTCCAAATCCTATAAAAATCCCATGGAAAATGCAATTACTGGAGATAATAAAAAGAGACATCGGAGGAGATAAAGTGTAGATGTTGAATATCTTGTCAAGACAGTTTCCACCAAGTTGACGGCCTGCGGTGGTGATGCAGTATAAAGTTGTCATCTCCTTCATAAATCTAGAGCTCAGTCTACAATAGGCTAATCAAATATACAGTTGTGTTCAAAATAATAGCAGTGTGTTTAAAAAAGTGAATAAAGCTCAAAATCCTTCTAATAGCTTTTATTTCCATACACACAAATGCATTGGGAACACTACACATTCTATTCCAAATCAAAACATGAAGAAAAATATATCAAATTTGTGTTGTTCCTCTAAAAAAAATTGAAGAAAAGTGAATATTAGGACTGTTCCAAAAATAGCAGTGTTTGTATTCTTCTTTACAAACTCAAACATTCACTATATAAACTGAAAAAATGTTTGAAGATTTTGCTTTCCTTTAATCACGTCTCTAATATTTAGTTGTTTAACCGCTGTTTCTGAGAACTGCTGGACATCTGTGTTGCTCGGAGTCACCACCTTCTGGCCCCTGTGAACAGTATTCCCAGCCAGGATGATTGGACTACATTCCATAGTTCTTCTCTATTTCTTGGTTTTTGCCTTCAGAAACTGCATTTACGATGTCACCCCACAAGTTTTCTATTGTATAAAGATACGGGGATTGGGCTGGCCGCTCTATAACGTCACTCTTGTTGGTCTGGAACCAAGATGTTGTACGTTTACTGGTGTGTTTGGGGTCGTTGTCTTGTTGGAACACCATTTCAAGGGCATTTCCCTCTTCGGCATAAGGCAGCATGACCTCTTCAAGTATTCTGATGTATTCAAACTGATCCCATGATCCCTGGTATGTGATAAATAGGCCCAACACGTTAGTATGAGAACATCCCCATATCATGATGTTTGCACCACCATGCTTCACTGCCTTCACAGTGTACTGTGGCTTGAATTCAGTGTTTTGGGGGTCGTCTGAGAATCTGTCTTCGGCCCACTAGACCCCAAAAAGAACAATCTTACTTTCACTAGTCCACAAAATGTCTCTTTAGGCCAGTTAATGTGCTCTTTGGGAAAATGCAACCTCTTCAGCACAGTGGGACTTTGTGGGGGCTTCTTTGTAGATAGCTGATTGTTGGCTGAGTCCTTGCCATTTTGGCTATTCTTCTATCCATTCGAATGGTAGTTTTTCGCTTTCTTCCATGTCTTTTAGGTTTGGTTGCCATATTAAAGCATTTGCAATCATTGTAGCTGAGCAGCCTATCATTTTCTGCACTTCTTTATATGTTTTCCCATCTCCAATCAGCTTTTTAATCAAGGTACGCTGTTCTTCTGAACAATGTCTGGAAACAACCCCATTTTCCTCAAGAATTTCAGAGAGAACTGCACTGTAACCAGCATGTACCAACATTTGCTGCCTTCCTTTCTTAAATAAGGCAATATTGCCACCTGTTTTTCAAAGAATGAATGACCTCACTCGTTGAACTCCACACTGCTATTATTTTGAACATGCCCCTTTCAATAAGTGATTGAATTTCAGAGAATCAGCAGCATGCATGTCATGACTGTTGGGTTTCTATTACTCTACTACACCTGCTAGTAAATTATTTGCCATGTAGAAATATCAGTTCTACCAAAACAGTAATTGATCAGTTAAGTGATGTCTGACTGCTATTAATTTGAACACAACTGTAGATCATCTTGGAGTTTTTCAAAAATATAAAGAACTCAAGGTGCCAAACATCAGCAGCCTTTATTCAACACGGTACTGTAGTTGTCAATTCATATACATCACTCTGTGATAATCCCTTTTGCGAGTTTAAGAAAGATGCTCACTCTTCTCTGTAACTGTAAACTACAGAAACAGAATTTAAACGAAATGTCCTTCAGTTGTCAGATTCGACCTCATCCTGTAAATTCTTCTGTCTCAAGTACAATTGATACTTCTACCTGGAATCAAGCTATAGTAGAATCTGCATTTCTAAGATGGAGGGCGTACTCATAGTTTACAGAGGAGAATTATCTTCTTTCTTGAACAACCTTGAATCGAGAACCAGCAGAATGGACTTACAAGACTTTTCTTTAGAGGAATGATCATGAAGTGGTGAGATATAGAAAGATTGACCATTTTTGGTGTTTGCACTTTGTAGATTATCATAGATCACAATGATTACAACATATGTACTGGTATCACCCGCTGTAACCAATGGTGGAACTGCAATGATATAAAGAGAGACGGGAAGAACCCTGGGAACCAATGGTGCTGGAATGGTGGACGATTTACACACATTGATTTTTTTTTTGTTGTTGGACAGTTGGTAATTTAGTCACACAGACAGTGTAAAAGTCCACCGCACTAGTTCCCAACCAGATTTACTGAAAACCTTGGAGGACTGTGACATCTTAGTCCAGGGGTCTATCATAGACTGGCACTGTTTTATTGACAATGGGTAGGATTTGGGTATAGGAAGTTAGGAACCCACCTTAACAGAGCTGAGGCTGGTGGAAAGATGCTGAAGGTGGGCAAAGAGTCCAGTAACCTTTTCATCAGCCCTTAGTCCGATGCCGCACTTCTTTTACCCATCCTACAAGTGTCCACCATGAGGTTGCACATCTTGCCTTCTCTGTAATATACCAAAGATTAGATATCTTGAATCTTCATATCTACTAAATAAAAAACACTTATTCAGGCCAAGCACAGTGATAAGCAGCTTCTTCCTCCATGGCAGTAGTTTCCTCAGAGCTAAAGAACTTCTCATAGACTTCATCTTTTCCCTCATTCCAATCTCGCCCACACGAGAATCCATATATAGCGTTCTTGTTGTTTTCGGTGACCAAAACGCAGCATGCTCTGGGGATGGCGGTTTGCCTCCATACGCTATTGTATATGGATATGGCATACTTGTCGGAAAGATTTCTCATTATGTGCGAGTTCCTCTAACTGCAGAGACTGTAGAGATATGTTGTTCACCTTCACTCCAGGAGACTTCCATAAAATACCAAAGGATTGGGTCGTGGACTTTAACCTCTTAAAGGGGGTTGGCAGTTTCCTAATATTGATAACCTATCCCCTGCTGCTGATTAGCTGTTTAACCCCTTCAGTACTGAGACACCTTGAGTCCAGGCCATTTTTTACAAATTTGTCAATTTACGTGGCAATAATTTTGGAACGCTTTTAACTTACCCAAGCCATTCTGAGATTCTTTTCTCGTGACACATTGTTCTTCATGTTAGTGATAAATCTGAGTCAATACGTTTACTTTTATTTATAGAAAATTTGGAAAAATTAACAATTTTCAAAATTTACATTTCTCTGCTTTTAAAGGGATTCTGTCAACTCGTTTTCGGTTATAGAGCTGCGGACATGCACGGCTAGATCGCCGCTAGCATGTCCGCAATATACCTGCCCTATAGGGCTGTGTGCTTTTATTTTTGTTTAAAAATGATTTTAGAGATATGTAAATGACCCTGGTAAGGAGCTGTCGAAACCTTCCTGGTGCCAGCCACGTCCCCCTGTGAAGGAGCCCAGCACCGCTATGTCCTCCGAATCTCCTCCTTTCGTCACAGTTAGATTGCAGTAATCTCGCGATGCGCGGTGCCGGTTATAGTGTTCTTCCCTGTGCTGGCAACAGCCTCAGGAAGGAACTGCGCATGCACGAGCTCGCGCATCGCAAGATTACGGCGATCTAACTGCAAAGAAAAGAAGGAGATTCGGAGGACACAGTCGGTGCTGGGCTCTTCACAGGCGGGCGTGGCTGGGCACCAGGAAGGTTCGTACCGACCCTTGGGCCAACCTTACCAGGCTAATTTACATATCTCTAAAATCATTTTTTAAACAAAATAAAAAGCACACAGCCCTATAGGGCAGGTATATTGCGGACATGCTAGCGGCGATCTAGCCGTGCATGTCCGCAGCTCTATAACGAAAAGGAGGTGACAGAATCCCTTTAAGGCAGATCGTCATACTTCATAAAATAGTTATTACTTTAACATTTTCCATATGTCTATTTTATGTTTGCATCATTTTGCAAATGTCATTTTATTTTATTCATTTAGAAGGTTTAGAATTTTAGAAGCAATTTGTCAAATTTCTAAGAAAATTTCCTCAACCCACTTTTTAAGGACCAGTTCAGTTATGAAGTCATTTGTGGGGCTTACATAGAAGAAACCACATATTAAATGACCCTATTTTAGAAACTACACCCCTGAAGTTATTCAAAATTGATTTTACAAACATTGTTAACCCTTTCAAAAGAATTAAAAGGGAAAAAAAAATCACCTTTTTTTTATTTTTAATCCATTTTACCAATTTGCAAGGGTTAACAGTCCAAAAAATGCCATATTTATTACCCCGATTCTGCAGTTTACAGAAACACCCCATATGTGGTCATAAACTACTGTAACGGGCACACGGCAGGCGCAGAAAGGAAGGAGCAACATATGGATTTTGGAAGGCAGATTTCGCTGGGATAATTTTAAGTTGCCATGTCACACTTGAAGACCCCCTGATGCACCCTACAGTAGAAACCTCACAAAAGTGACCCTTTTTGGAAACTACGGGATAAGGTGACAGTTTTGTTGTTACTATTTTGGGGTACATATGATTTTAATCACTCAATATACGCTTTTTGTGAGGCAAGTTTAAATAAAAAATGGCAGTTCTGGCACAGTTTTTAATTTTTTACGGTGTTCACCTGACAGGTTAGATCATGTGCTATTTTTAAAAAGCAGGTTGTTCAGACGTGACAATACCAAATATGTCAATTTTATATTTTTTGTTTTTGTTTTACATAATAAAGCAAAAAAAATATGTTTTTTGTGTCTCCATTTTCTGAGAGACATATATTAAAAAAACTTTCTGCTGATGGTCCAGTGTAGGGCTCGTTTTTTGCAGGAAGAGCAGACATTTTTATTGGTACCATTTTTGGATATACAGTCGTGGCCAAAAGTTTTGAGAATGACACAAATATTAGTTTTCACAAAGTTTGCTGCTAAACTGCTTTTAGATCTTTGTTTCAGTTGTTTCTGTGAAGTAGTAAAATATAAATTACACGCACTTCATACGTTTCAAAGGCTTTATCGACAATTACATGACATTTATGCAAAGAGTCAGTATTTGCAGTGTTGGCCCTTCTTTTTCAGGACCTCTTCAATTCGACTGGGCATGCTCTCAATCAACTTCTGGGCCAATTCCTGACTGATAGCAACCCATTCTTTCATATCACTTCTTGGGAGTTTGTCAGAATTAGTGGGTTTTTGTTTGTCCACCCGCCTCTTGAGGATTGACCACAAGTTCTCAATGGGATTAAGATCTGGGGAGTTTCCAGGCCATGGACCCAAAATGTCAACGTTTTGGTCCCCGAGCCACTTAGTTATCACTTTTGCCTTACGGCACGGTGACTCCATCGTGCTGGAAAATGCATTGTTCTTCACCAAACTGTTGTTGGATTGTTGGAAGAAGTTGCTGTTGGAGGGTGTTTTGGTACCATTCTTTATTCATGGCTGTGTTTTTGGGCAAAATTGTGAGTGAGCCCACTCCTTGGATGAGAAGCAACCCCACACATGAATGGTCTCCGGATGCTTTACTGTTGGCATGACACAGGGACTGATGGTAGCGCTCACCTTTTTCTTCTCCGGACAAGCCTTTTTCCAGATGCCCCAAACAATCGGAAAGAGGCTTCATCTGAGAATATGACTTTGCCCCAGTCCTCAGCAGTCCATTCACCATACTTTCTGCAGAAGATCAATCTGTCCCTGATGTTTTTTTTGGAGAGAAGTGGCTTCTTTGCTGCCCTTCTTGACACCAGACCATCTTCCAAAAGTCTTCGCCTCACTGTGCGTGCAGATGCGCTCACACCTGCCTGCTGCCATTCCTGAGCAAGCTCTGCACTGGTGGCACTCCGATCCCGCAGCTGAATCCTCATTAGGAGGCGATCCTGGCGCTTGCTGGACTTTCTTGGACGCCCTGAAGCCTTCTTAACAAGAATTGAACCTCTTTCCTTGAAGTTCTTGATGATCCTATAAATTGTTGATTGAGGTGCAATCTTACTAGCCACAGTATCCTTGCCTGTGGAGCAATTTTTATGCAACACAATGATGGCTGGACGTGTTTCTTTGCAGGTCACCATGGTTAACAATGGAAGAACAATGAATTTCAAGCATCACCCTCCTTTTAACATGTCAAGTCTGCCATTTTAACCCAATCAGCCTGACATAATAATCTCCAGCCTTGTGCTCGTCAACATTCTCACCCTGAGTTAACAAGACGATTACTGAAATGATCTCAGCAGGTCCTTTAATGACAGCAATGAAATGCAGTGGAAAGGTTTTTTTGGGATTAAGTTAATTTTCATGGCAAAGAAGGACTATGCAATTCATCTGATCACTCTTCATAACATTCTGGAGTATATGCAAATTGCTATTATAAAAACTTAAGCAGCAACTTTTCCAATTTCCAATATTTATGTAATTCTCAAAACTTTTGGCCACGACTGTATATGATTTTTCGATTGTTCAATATTATACTTTATTGGGGCAAGGTGACAAAAAATGGCTGTTTTGGCATTCACCTGAGGGGGTAGATTATATGATATTTTATTACAGCAGGTTGTTACGGACGCAGCGATACCTAATATGTAAAAAATATATATATTTATTTCAGTTTTACACAATTAAATTGTTTTTGTGTCTCCTTTTTCTGAAAGCCATATTTGTTTTATTTTTTTGCTGATTGTCTTGTGTAGGGGCTCGTTTTTTGCGGGAAGAGTTGACGTTTTTATTGGTACCATTTTACCTATTTTTTATTATAAATCAGGTGAAGGGGCGTTTTTTCTTTTTTTTTTTACTTAAAACCTATTTATTTTTATTAAAAAACACTTTTTTTTGTTAAACTTTATTTCTGTCCCACTCTGGGACTTCAACTTTTGGGGTCTGATCCCCTCTGCAATGCATTACAATACATCTGTATTGTAATGCATTGCCTGTTAGTGTATGACACAGAGTAATACACTAACAGGTTGCCTAGGAGACGAGCCTGGGGCTGGATCTCCTGGGCACCAGTAGAAGGCGGGTCCCAATGCCGTGCAAGGCATTGTGCAGCCTCTGCACGGCATCGGGCTGCCTTCTCACCCGTCGGGTCCCTGCCACAGCAGCGCACGGACCCGATGGGCTCCCTTACCTGCCGCATGCCCCTTCTATGACCACGGCATAGAAGGGGTTATTCCACCGGCATCGGCTTTTACAGCGATGTCGCCGGATACGGCAGGGGCCCTGCTATCAGGGACTGCCGGGCCCCTGCATTGCTCGGGCACGCCACCGCTCCGGTGCCCGCCCGATCACCATGACGAAATAGTACGGTCAAAACGCGGCAAGTCACGTCATAAGTCGGGAAGAGGTTAGGACTAAGCGGTTTTTTTTTTGTTTCGTTTTTTTTTCATTGTCGCCTCCTAAGAGCTATAACTTTTTTTTTGTAGGACAAGTTGTAGTTTTTAATGGCGCCATTTTGGGGCACACTTACTGCGAGGTCAGTGGCCCGAATTCATTTAATTCTTTAAATCAAACCATTTTGTACCCGTCATTTGTATTTTAATGCAGCTTTCAACTGATTTCCCTTTAGGACGTTCACTGCAACTTTTTTTTTATTACTGGTGATAAGGTTTCTCAAAAATTCATTAAAAAAAATAAAATAAAAAATACAAATGATACGAATCAGAAACCGTCAGCCTCGTGTCCATCTCACAGTATAGAAATAACTCCGCTATATAGCACATAGATAACGGATCAATGCAGGATAAAAGTCCCTCCGCTGTACACTACAGAGAGAATCCTCCCAGGAGGTCTGTGCTCGGAGGACCCCTTTAGCGACCAGGCGGTGACTCTAGATCAGAGAGCTGGTAGTGAAAGGGTTAATGGCCCCTCTGCCCCAGTAATCCTGACAGACAATGGCGGTGACGGTGACACATACCTGCACTGTGGTGAACAGAGAGGAGTGGCTCCTGGTAAGTATGACATCACAGAAAGAGGCGGAAATGTGTTGTGTACTGGGCGGGGCCTCGCAGGTTACAGCGGAGACATGAGTGCAGGTAGGTGAAGAGAAAGTACACTGCATGTACTGGGCAGGAGGAAGGCTAATGGACCAAAGGACCTTTCATGATCTCATGACCATGTATGGGAGGAGTCGGACTGTGAAACTGGGGGGAGGCAAAGGACCTTTCGTGATGTCATGACCATGTGATCAATGTGTGGGCGGAGTACACCTGTGAAACTGGGGGGAGGCAAAGGACCTTTCGTGATGTCATGACCATGTGATCAATGTGTGGGCGGAGTAAAACTGTGAAGGTGGAGGAGGCAAAGGACCTTTCATGATGTCATGAACATGTGATCATGTGTGGGAGGAGTTAGGGATCACATGACCAAATGCTGGTTGTATTGGATGCCAGGTGACGTTTATGTTTCCTTTCAGGATCTCTGTGTGACGTGTATGTAGCAGAGCTGTCTCTGTCGCCTGTGTGATGTATGTAGAGAGCTGTCTCTGTGTGATGTGTATGTAGCAGAGCTGTCTCTGTGTGATGTGTATGTAGCAGAGCTGTCTCTGTGTGATGTGTATGTAGCGGAGCTGTCTCTATGTGATGTGTATGTAGCAGAGCTGTCTCTGTGTGATGTGTATGTAGCAGAGCTGTCTCTGTGTGATGTGAATGTAGCGGAGCTATCTGTGTGTGATGTGTATGTAGCAGAGCTGTCTGTGTGATGTGTATGTAGCGGAGCTGTCTCTGTGTGATGTGTATGTAGCGGAGCTGTCTCTGTGTGATGTGTATGTAGCAGAGCTGTCTCTGTGTGATGTGTATGTAGCAGAGCTGTCTCTGTGTGATGTGTATGTAGCAGAGCTGTCTCTGTGTGATGTGTATGTAGCAGAGCTGTCTCTGTGTGATGTGTATGTAGCGGAGCTGTCTCTGTGTGATGTGTATGTAGCGGAGCTGTCTCTGTGTGACGTGTATGTAGCGGAGCTGTCTCTGTGTGATGTGTATGTAGCGGAGCTGTCTCTGTGTGATGTGTATGTAGCGGAGCTGTCTCTGTGTGATGTGTATGTAGCGGAGCTGTCTCTGTGTGATGTGTATGTAGCAGAGCTGTCTCTGTGTGATGTGTATGTAGCAGAGCTGTCTCTGTGTGATGTGTATGTAGCAGAGCTGTCTCTGTGTGATGTGTATGTAGCGGAGCTGTCTCTGTGTGATGTGTATGTAGTAGAGCTGTCTCTGTGTGATGTGTATGTAGCGGGGCTGTCTCTGTGTGATGTGTATGTAGCAGAGCTGTCTCTGTGTGATGTGTATGTAGCGGGGCTGTCTCTGTGTGATGTGTATGTAGCGGGGCTGTCTCTGTGTGATGTGTATGTAGCAGAGCTGTCTCTGTGTGATGTGTATGTAGCAGAGCTGTCTCTGTGTGATGTGTATGTAGCGGAGCTGTCTCTCTGTGATGTGCATGTAGCGGAGCTGTCTCTGTGTGATGTGTATGTAGCAGAGCTGTGTCTGTGTGATGTGTATGTAGCAGGGCTGTCTCTGTGTGACGTGTATGTAGCAGAGCTGTCTCTGTGTGATGTGTATGTAGCGGAGCTGTCTCTGTGTGATGTGTATGTAGCAGAGCTGTCTCTATGTGATGTGTATGTAGCGGAGCTGTCTCTGTGTGATGTGTATGTAGCAGAGCTGTCTCTGTGTGATGTGTATGTAGCGGAGCTGTCTCTGTGTGATGTGTATGTAGCGGAGCTGTCTCTGTGTGACGTGTATGTAGCGGAGCTGTCTCTGTGTGATGTGTATGTAGCGGAGCTGTCTCTGTGTGATGTGTATGTAGCGGAGCTGTCTCTGTGTGATGTGTATGTAGCGGAGCTGTCTCTGTGTGATGTGTATGTAGCAGAGCGGTCTCTGTGTGATGTGTGTGTAGCGGAGCTGTCTCTGTGTGATGTGTATGTAGCGGAGCTGTCTCTGTGTGATGTGTATGTAGCGGAGCTGTCTCTGTGTGATGTGTATGTAGCGGAGCTGTCTCTGTGTGATGTGTATGTAGTAGAGCTGTCTCTGTGTGATGTGTATGTAGCAGAGCTGTCTGTGTGATGTGTATGTAGCGGAGCTGTCTCTGTGTGATGTGTATGTAGCGGAGCTGTCTCTGTGTGATGTGTATGTAGTGGAGCTGTCTCTGTGTGATGTGTATGTAGCGGAGCTGTCTCTGTGTGATGTGTATGTAGCAGAGCTGTCTCTGTGTGATGTGTATGTAGCGGAGCTGTGTCTGTGTGATGTGTATGTAGCAGAGCTGTCTCTGTGTGATGTGTATGTAGCAGAGCTGTCTCTGTGTGAGGTGTATGTAGCGGAGCTGTCTCTGTGTGATGTGTATGTAGCAGAGCTGTCTCTGTGATGTGTATGTAGCGGAGCTGTCTCTCTGTGATGTGCATGTAGCGGAGCTGTCTCTGTGTGATGTGTATGTAGCAGAGCTGTGTCTGTGTGATGTGTATGTAGCAGGGCTGTCTCTGTGTGACGTGTATGTAGCAGAGCTGTCTCTGTGTGATGTGTATGTAGCGGAGCTGTCTCTGTGTGATGTGTATGTAGCAGAGCTGTCTCTGTGTGATGTGTATGTAGCGGAGCTGTCTCTGTGTGATGTGTATGTAGCAGAGCTATCTCTGTGTGATGTGTATGTAGCGGAGCTGTCTCTGTGTGATGTGTATGTAGCGGAGCTATCTCTGTGGGATGTGTATGTAGCGGAGCTGTCTCTGTGTGATGTGTATGTAGCGGAGCTATCTCTGTGGGATGTGTATGTAGCGGAGCTGTCTCTGTGTGATGTGTATGTAGCGGAGCTATCTCTGTGGGATGTGTATGTAGCGGAGCTGTCTCTGTGTGATGTGTATGTAGCAGAGCTGTCTCTGTGTGATGTGTATGTAGCAGAGCTGTCTGTGTGATGTGTATGTAGCGGAGCTGTCTCTGTGTGATGTGTATGTAGCGGAGCTGTCTCTGTGTGATGTGTATGTAGCGGAGCTGTCTCTGTGTGATGTGTATGTAGCGGAGCTGTCTCTGTGTGATGTGTATGTAGCGGAGCTGTCTCTGTGTGATGTGTATGTAGCGGAGCTGTCTCTGTGTGATGTGTATGTAGCGGAGCTATCTCTGTGTGATGTGTATGTAGCGGAGCTGTCTCTGTGTGATGTGTATGTAGCGGAGCTGTCTCTGTGTGATGTGTATGTAGCGGAGCTGTCTCTGTGTGATGTGTATGTAGCGGAGCTGTCTCTGTGTGATGTGTATGTAGCGGAGCTGTCTCTGTGTGATGTGTATGTAGCAGAGCGGTCTCTGTGTGATGTGTGTGTAGCGGGAGCTGTCTCTGTGTGATGTGTATGTAGCGGAGCTGTCTCTGTGTGATGTGTATGTAGCCGAGCTGTCTCTGTGTGATGTGTATGTAGCGGAGCTGTCTCTGTGTGACGTGTATGTAGCGGAGCTGTCTCTGTGTGATGTGTATGTAGCGGAGCTGTCTCTGTGTGATGTGTATGTAGCGGAGCTGTCTCTGTGTGACGTGTATGTAGCGGAGCTGTCTCTGTGTGACGTGTATGTAGCGGAGCTGTCTCTGTGTGACGTGTATGTAGCGGAGCTGTCTCTGTGTGATGTGTATGTAGCGGAGCTGTCTCTGTGTGATGTGTATGTAGCAGAGCTGTCTCTGTGTGATGTGTATGTAGCGGAGCTGTCTCTGTGTGATGTGTATGTAGCGGAGCTGTCTCTGTGTGATGTGTATGTAGCGGAGCTGTCTCTGTGTGACGTGTATGTAGCAGAGCTGTCTCTGTGTGATGTGTATGTAGCGGAGCTGTCTCTGTGTGATGTGTATGTAGCGGAGCTGTCTCTGTGTGATGTGTATGTAGCGGAGCTGTCTCTGTGTGATGTGTATGTAGCGGAAATATATAAAAAAAGATTGCGCTGCAAGAGAGAAATCTTCTTTGTGTATAAAAGTTCACTTGTAAAAATCTTCAACTAGTGGGATCACATGCCA
This sequence comes from Bufo bufo, assembly GCF_905171765.1. Lineage (NCBI taxonomy): Eukaryota > Metazoa > Chordata > Amphibia > Anura > Bufonidae > Bufo > Bufo bufo. Next base: position 428,346,961 of record NC_053394.1, read on the forward strand.
ACCTCACAATCCAACATTGGTATGGAAACCTGTGGGTAATGAGAAAAACGCACTATGGTGTAGCAGGTTCCAAGCATCTAACGCACCATGTGAATAGGTTATACTCACAAGATTCCTGATTAGTGAAGGCGTGTAGAAATATTGATGGTATCAAAGTAGAACTCTGCTGGAAAAAGAGCACTATAGTGTAGTATGTCACAACACTTAATCTGCCTGCAAACAGATTATACTCACAGAGCTTCACTTGTCAGGTGCGTGTGTAAGATCTTTCATAGACAGCTCAGAAACTGGATAACAACCAACATCGATGTCCAAAAACTCTCAAGGAGAAAGTCGCAAGAGAAGTAGGTGCGCACCAAAGGTCAGATAAAAACTATTTAATACTGGCAAAAGATACAACTATAAAACATATAAAATAACTGGAATAATGCCCGACCCGGGTTTCGCGGTGATGCTTCGTCTGGGGCGTTGATTGGTAATTGAATACCACTGTGTTTTAAGTAGACGGGGAACCTCCCCTGGACCACGTCATAAGCACTTCCAAAAATACAGGTTAAAACAAATCATATACATACAGAATAAAACCATGGTAAAAACAATTATGATAAAAAGAAATGGGACAGAACCGGACAGCTTACGGCGAATGTATTTAAAATAAGCAAGCATTAATGTCACATTCAATATTAAGCCCTTGTGGTTGAATGGTGCCCAAACGGAACATCTACTCAACCTCTTTTTTATTTATTATAGCAATGAAGTCCCCTCCTCGAATAGGGGTATGGACTAATTCCAAACCAGTAAAGCGGAGACCCTTCGGATTTTTATCATGGTGAATCTTGAAATGTAACGAAACACTATGGGTCTCAAGACCTTTTTTAATGTTACGAATGTGCTCCTGCACCCGAGTCTTAAGGCTCCGTGTAGTCCTGCCTACATATTGGAGGCCGCAAGGGCACTCCAAAAGATTGTCGGTGGGTAATAATTCAATTAAGAATTATTAATTATTGTCATAAAAATAATTAATCATAAAAAAATTAAATTTATAAAATTTGTCATAAATTCTTAAAATCATGACCTGGTGAATTGTAGACAACCTAATTGATACAATTCACATCTGAGTCCGACTATTTCCTCAGATAATAAGTTCTTTTGACGTGAGATGACGTTAATGATAAAATGTAGTTCTACATTATACAATAATACACAGGTATTATAAAAATATGCAGATTTATTGGTTACAAGATTATAAACATATATAAGTAAATAAACACAATGATACATGCAAATGAATATATATAGCGTTAATATAAAGCATTACAAGCTTAACAATACATGTGAGTGGAAATAACTTGTCACATTATAACCAAGCTATTATTAGGTTAGGATATCAAAATAGGAACATAAGTTATATACATTACTTCTGTTCAGAGAAAACCTCATGATATCAAGATGGGCATGTCTAATCCTAGACATCAATATAGAATGGTACATACATTCTACCCCCCTAACCAACTACAAGTCACATGACTTCAAGATGGGCAAATCCATCCAAGGATATAACTTAGAAGAGATAACCATATCCTTCCGCCCCATCCTGGACTATTTTCACATACATAACTTTGGTAAGACTATTAAGACAAATAACAGGGATCTAGGATCTTAAAATGGGAAGGACTTGACGTCTTTCCGGTGGGAATCCATCACTTAGCTTGGCGAAGAATGTTCTATCAATATCAATATATATATATAAAAGCAATCATTTAATGCTTTGCTAGATTATGAGTCTAGATTCTTCTGCAGGTAGAATGAAGCCTCACAATATCCTAAAACTACATCTCAATATGGAGATGATCAATTAATTTAATCATTTATTTATTCGCCAATCTAGATGGTATAATTTCACCCACACTATCAAATTAGTCTTAATAAAATGAAATATCATTTTCTGTGTCTCTTACCAAGTCCTAGTAGGAATCTCACTTCTGCTCCTAGGAAAGCTGGGTGGTCCATCATAGCACATCTCACCATGCCTTTCATCTTGATAGACCTCAACTTCTCTTCTCCTCTCTTTCTTTCTTTTTCTTTTGTGTATGGCTTATGATCCCAAATTTATCAGTTAGACACACCTTCCTAGTTTGAAACTTTCCAATCATTGTCGGATGGGCGTGACCATTGATAAAAAATGTGACATCATAACCCTACCCAGAATGCACTTTTGCTACTGTTGTAATGTCACCTACTGACACATAGGTGGCACTGCTGTATAAGCTATTTGCATCATAGTATAAAGGGTTAACTTATATAAGTCCGAATATACATTTTGACCTTAGAAGCTTTAATTCAAAGCCATAGGGATTAATTCTGACACTTGTAGCAATTAGAGACAGACCTCTAGGCGTCTCACTTAGTGTTTATTTGTGGATCGTAAATTCCCTTGTTTTCTCACAAAGATATCAGTACCTCCTCTGTCATACCAAAGATGTGATTAATTGTTACAAAACACACATCTTCACAGACATTCTTCTAATGAGAAATATATAGAAATATACTGGATACATGTTGTCTTCGTAACATATAACAATATAATATAAACAAATATATATATGTCCTACTGATTGTCTTATGCTAAGGACTAACTAAGGCTCATTAAATGAATACATACATATTATATATTTTGCTTCATTAATAAATGCCTAATTGTATAGGTAATTATCACCAGCTGCACAGAGCTTATCTTTATCGCCCGTCATAAATTTAAAAGTAAACAAGGAGAGGCATTCTTCTCAGACTGGTATATTCATGAGAAGAATAACATTAAGCTTTGTGTGACCTTAATTTGGCCTACTCAAGACATACAAAATTGCAACTATAGTCGAGCATGGCTCTTAAAGGCAATGAACATCCATTTTGACAATAATGAATTGGATATCAATGCATTTACCTATGAAAAGGCACAACAAGATATATCACTCCAACATTGTTGCAGGAAAATTGACCTTTGATTTTAAAAGTGGTCTCCTTTGTTTTTTTAGATGTAATTTGGTCTACACACCTTTCTCGTTGTTTTAGGATACGGTTTTTGCAAGGTAAGCAAAAACCGCACCATGTGAACCTGCCCTTTTTAGTACTGGTGCGTTTTTTATTGGTAGCAAAACTAGCACTACGGACTAGTTTGTTGGAGAGATTGTCTGCTCTTTTAAATACTACAGGGGGCCTGACCGGTAAATCTTTACTGAGTACAGGATCATTCTGAAGGATATGCCAATTTTTTTGGATCATATTCTTAATACAGCCTATTTTACTGTATACTGGGTCAGAAATGTATACCTAAAATCTTTTTTTATGTCTGTTTATTGTTAATCTGTGACTTATTTTTAATGCGTTTTAGTTCTATTTCATCTTTGCAATGGTCTAAAAAGCCTTTTTCATAGCCTTTTTCTAAAAATCTATGTTTGACCATCTGCCCCTGCTCTCTGTAATCCTCTAATTTACTGCAATTTTTCGAGATGCGTTGAAATTGGCTTTTGGGTATATTTTTAAGCCAGGATGGATGATGACAACTGTTGAGCTCAATATAAGTGTTGACATCTACTGCTTTAAAAAAGGTCTTGGTTTTGAGTCTATCATCCTCCACAAAAATAACCAAATCGAGGAAGTCTACATTAATGTCCGCTAAAAAGCTGTCCAGACCCTCCTTCTCACCTAACCAGATGAGAAGGCAGTCGTCTATATACCTTCGCCACATGAAAAGCTGTCCCTTTCCTAGATCTTTTTTGAGGATCCGGTCAATATTCTCCCTCTCCCACATAGTCATAAAAAGATTGGCGAGGCTTGGGGCGAATTTCGCCCCCATCGCCACGCCAGAATGCTGAAGATAAAAGGTGTCTTTATGTAAAAAATAGTTGTGGGTGAGGCAAAAACCTACACATTCCAAAATGAAATTCTTTTGATCTACCCCCATATCTGGATCATTATTTAAGGCTTCTTCGACCCCTTTAATGCCCAATTGTTGGGGAATGCAGGTGTAAAGAGACGTTACATCAACCGTGGCTAGCCACAGGGATCCATGCACTTCACCAATGTCTTCAATGAGGTCAATGACACTAGAGGAATTTTTAAGGTAAGAGGGGGCCACAGTCACATACTTCTGTAAAAAGAAATCAATATATTCGGAGACTCTACTGTTCAGGGAATCAATCCCCGACACAATAGGTCTCCCTTGTGAATTTTTGGCAGAAAATATATAACTGGGGTAACTGGGCACTTCAAAAAGAGGTAATCATATTCTTTTTTATCTAAAACTTCTCTATCCAAACCTCTTTTTAAAATACCCTCCAACTGCCCTTTAAACAAAATGAGTGGGTTGTTCTTTAAAACCAAGTAGGTATCTCTATCCGAAAGCAGTCTATCCATTTCCCTCGAATATTGTTCCACATCCATAATAACTACTCCCCCCCCCCTTATCGGCCGGTTTGATCACTATCGTGTCATTTTTTTCTAACTGCTTTAGTGCCTCCTTCTCCCCCCTAGAAAGATTCTGTTTTTTTGGTTTATAATCCATCTTCTCTAGCTCATTTAGGAGGCTCCTTTTAAAAGCATCAATGCACTCATTGTTTTTATTTTTGGGGCAGAATTTGGATCTATTACGGAGGTCCGTATGTAAGACCCCCGTAATATTCACAATATTGGCCGGCGGGGATGGTGTGATGTTCAGATAATATTTTGCTATATTTAATTTTCTAATATACCTATGGATATCGAGAAATAAACTGAATTTATTGATACCATTGCTTGGTGCAAATTTAAGTCCCTTTTGTAAGACCAATTTTTCTTCCTTGGATAGTGAATACCCACTCAAATTAAAAATGCCTATTAGCTCCCCTTGCTTTTCTTCCCCCCTCGGAATTGGGTTTCCGTCCCCCACCTCTATGTCCTCGATGTAGCTTCTTTTTTGGGGCTTTCTTATTATCTCTTTGGATGTCTGGGGGGGGTCCCTCTGTACCCCCCGCATACTCTGATGGGGAAAATTCTGACTCAGATCACTCACAGAAGTATCCGTTATGGCCAAAACCTTGTCTTGATCGGTTCCTGTCCTTGTTTGTTTTTTTATATTTTCGTCAATTTATAGACTTTTCCCACATTGTCTTTAGATTTGCAGCGCTTGAGGGGACAAGTATATTTTTACAGAGACTCTATCTATTTATTTTCTGAATTGTATGTAGCGGAGCTGTCTCTGTGTGATGTGTATGTAGCAGAGCTGTCTCTGTGTGACGTGTATGTAGCAGAGCTGTCTCTGTGTTATGTGTATGTAGCAGAGCTGTCAACAGAACACCTGTAGATTGACTTCTGGTTCATAGTCTAATGTCGTGCAGACACACTTTGCCGCCCTCGGCTTGCAGTACAGAATGGATCACTAGGCGCCATTCTTCTATTTAGACGATCCATCCGTCCGGAGGTTCTCCTCTCTGAACACTTATGAACACTCTGAACAATTACTCAGATACAGGTGACGGACGTTTCATGCTTCGTCAGGCCTCCCAAGTGATGACGTCGGAGTGCACATCCTCTTATGATGCGTTCGGCGTCATCACCAAGGTAATGATATCAACATTCATTTAAAAACAAAGCCACTCAATACAACTCACTAAATGAACACTGCTACATCGTTGTTGTCACTGAGACCCAAAGGTCCCACTGCATTAGTCTTTATAATCCAAGAGAGTAATACACGATGCCTATCTCCTCCATTCCTCAATACTCCTATCTATACCTGCACACGTGAGGACCTTCCCACCCCCCATGTGCCTCTTTAACATGCTCAATTAATCTTGGTGAGCCTATCCCTGTCTCAATAGATTTTTAATGTTCTCTAAATCTCACATACATGCACCTTATGGTCTTTCCTATATAGAATCTCCCACATGGGCAAAATATAACATAAACCACATTCTGCGTTTTGCATGAAATGAACTCTCACTATGTGTTTCACTCCTATATTCAAATATTTCGATCTAACTATTGACCTACAAGCTGAGCATTGTCCACATCTATAATTTCCTTGTGGAATTCCCTATTCTAAACAATTCTTCTTTTTACTTTCAAATCTACTCTTCACCATCTTGTCTTTAATGGTCTTACTTTTTCTGAAACTGATTAGGGGGGGGATTTTTTGTATTTTCTTTTAGATTTTCATCATATGCCAAGGATGTATATTTAAAGGAGAACACTGTGTCACGGATCAGCGGATGTGAACCCACTGTGCCACTGACTAGCAATACTCTGGAGGGGAGTAACTAAGTAACTACCCAGATTTTACTAGAGCCTTAAATAGTGAGGATAGGCTTGACCGTCGATAATTGCCAGGTACTACTCCATAGCATAAACCAGTCGGTGGCAGCTGGTCCAGGCAGACTAGGAGGTACCTGCGAAGGTACGACAGTACAGATGTGGTCAGACAGACAGGGTCGTTACCAGGAGCAACAAGACAGGAACCGGAGGAAGAGGCAGAGACGTAGTGAGAACAAGCAATGGGTCAGGGCAGGCGGCACAGGAACAAGGTCAGACAATCCGGGTCGGCAACGGGAGAGGCGATGCAAGCAGGCAGGGATCAGACAATAAACGAAGTCCAGGAACGAAGTATGGTCAGGAACACAAGTGGCAAGCAAGCTCTTTAGCACAAGATTAGGACCTTGACTCTGAGGCATCTGGGTAATGGGCTGAGCCACTTAAATACCTGCAGGAGAGCCAGGTAGGTTAACGAGATCACTTGACATGACTCAGCCCCGCCCAGCGAGTGATGCGTACTGCCATATCAGCAGCCGAGTTCAAGCAGTGTCCAGGTTAAATGGAAGTTGCGGAGCAAAATCCACATAGGTAATACCAACCACATAGGCAAAGTCCATAGCTGCAACAGAGGCTGGAAGTAGAGATCACAGATGAGCACGGCGCCCAGGACCACGGTCATGAGTGGGGGAACAGTGCCGCACAAAGGTCGCTGTTACAGCCCAAGGTAGCAGAGATACCCAGTCAAGTTGCGCAGAGATGAAGTGTCGAAGATAGTTCTCCAAAATTTGATTGACCCGCTCTACTTGCCCGTTGGTTTCGGGGTGGTAACCGGAATAGAAGTCTAGGTCAATTTCTAGTAGACAAGAGAGTGCTCTCCAGAGCTTGGAAGTAAACTGGACTCCCCGATCAGAAACAGTATGCCCAGGTAGACCATGTAGGCGAAATATATGTTTTACAAACCTCTTAGCAAGTTCCGCAGCCGAGGGCAATCTAATCAATGGAATGAAGTGCGCCATCTTGGGGAAGCGGTCCACAACCACCCAAATCACGGTACATTCAACCGAAGAAGGCAGATCAGTAATAAAGTCCATGCCAATGTGTTGCCATGGAACCTCGGTACAGGTAGTGGTAGCAACAGGCCTGGTGGTTTGCTCCTGGAGATTTTATTTGGAGCACAGACGGTGCAAGCGGAAACATAGTCACGGGATGACCGGCCAGTTTAGAGTTGTACCCCCTAGACAGGATACGTTTAACTTTGGCAAATGGTACAAATGTTCTCCCGGTAGGAATGTCTCTTACCAGGGCAGGGGCCACCGTGATTAAGCGAGCAGGATCTATCATGTATTGAGGCTCCTCCTGCTGGTCAGATAAATCAAAAGATCGGGACAGAGCATCCGCCTTGAAGTTCTTCTCAGCCGGGCGAAAGTGTAACTCAAAATCAAAACGAGAGAAGAAGAGTGCCCACCTGGCTTGGCGAGGGTTCAGATGCTGAGCTGTCTGTAGGTACGTAAGATTCTTATGGTCAGTGAAAATTATTACCAGATGCTGGGCTCCCTCCAATAGATAACGCCACTCCTCCAAGGTGAGTTTTATGGCCAGAAGCTCCCTATCTCCTATACAGTAATTATTTTCAGCGGGAGAGAAGAGCCTGGAGAAGAATCCACAAGTGAACATCTTGCCCTTGGAATTCTTTTGTAGTAAAACCGCAATGGCTCCTATGGAGGAGGCGTCCACTTCTAAAAAGAATTGGCGGGAGACATCGGGATGTCGCAGAATAGGTGTAGATGCAAAGGAGCTCTTTAATTGGACGAAAGCGGCCTCTGCCTCAGGAGACTAGGAATGAAAAGCTCGGAATAAACTGCCGATAGAAGTTGGCGAATCCCAGGAAGCGCTGTAAAGCACGAAGACCCTGTGGGCGAGGCCAGTTCTTTACCATATTCAGTTTTTCAGTATCCATCTGTAATCCAGCATCTGAGATGATGTATCCGAGAAACGGTACTGTAGTTCTTTCAAAGGTACATTTCTCGAGTTTGGCATACAGCCTATTTTCCCTCAGAAGCTGTAAGACTAGCCGTACATGCCTCTGGTGAGTGATCAAATCTGGAGAGAAAACTAGTATATCATCGAGATACACGATCACGCAGGTATAGAGCAGATCCCAGAAGACATCATTAACTGACTCTTGGAATACCGCAGAAGCATTGCATAGACCGAAGGGCATGACAAGATACTCCTAGTGTCCATCACGAGTGTTGAAAGCGGTCTTCCACTCATCACCTTTTCGAATGCGGATAAGATTATATGCACCGCGCAGGTCGAACTTGGACTTTAGCTCCCCGGATCCTGTAAAATAGCTTGGAGATCAGACGAAGAGGATATTGATTTTTAACCGTAATCTTATTCAGACCTCGATAATCGATACAAGGTCGTAAGGAACCATCTTTCTTCTGCACGAAGAAGAACCCGGCCCCGGCTGGAGAAATGGACTTCCGGATAAACCCCTTTCTCAAGATTCTCATTGATGTAGTCTGACATCACCTGTGTCTCTGGAAGAGAGAGGGGGTAGACTCGACCACGAGGAGGAATAGCACCAGGCAGAAGATCGATTGGACAGTCATATAGACGATGTGGAGGCAGAGTCTCTGCGTCTCTTTTACGAAAGATGTCCGTGAAATTGGCATATTTCTGCGGTAGTCTGGGCAGATCTACAGGTTTCGTAGGTGAGGAAGCAGGCCGGACCTTCACTAAGCAGGTGGAGTGACAAGATGATCCCCATCGCAGGATCTCTCCGGAGTGCCAGTCAACAATTGGCGAATTAAGGCGCAGCCAGGGTAGCCCAAGAATAATCAGATTTATGGAGACTAGCAGCACGTAGAAGGAGATTAACTCCGAGTGCAGTAACCCCTCCTGTAATTTAAGAGGCACAGTAACTGTGAGTACTGGTTTAGGAAGTGGTAGTCCATTAACGGAAGCCACTGACAGAGGCCTCTCCAGACGGATGGTGGGAAGCAGATACTGATTAACCAGCGCTTGCAGAATAAAGTTAACGGCTGACCCAGAGTCCAAAAATGCCGGCACAGATAGTAAAACTCCCTTGTGGGAGAGAGTCTCTGGAATAGAAAGTTTCAGAGAGGACTTCTCCTGGTCTAGGACCACCTCTCCAACTGATCCTAGATAATGGCGTTTCCTGGCCTCTGGGGACAGTTACGCACAAAGTGGCTCTTGCCTCCACAATACAGACAAGTTCTCTGCCTTGCGATGTAAATGTTGCTGGTCAGTCAGCCGAAGGCGCTCAATCTGCATGGGCTCTTCAGGAGAAATGACTGCTGGTGGAAGGACTGGCCTCTGAAACGAAGGAGCCAGACGAGATGGTCTTCTGGTGCATGCAATCTTGTTACAGTCGTTACCTCTGGCTGTGACCTTCTGTCTATGCTCTCACTGCAGCTCCGTTCCTGTGTGTTATTTGTGGTTCTTTATGGGTTAACTCCCCTGTGTGCCTATTAGGAGTTAATCCTCTCTGCCTGCTCCATGGGTGTGGCCTCTCTGCTGCACCCATGGAACCTGTATTTAAAGGGAGCATTCACATGACCGTGTTTTTCTTCTGCGTCCGTTCCGCAACTTTTGCGGACAATGCACGGACCCATTCATTTCTATGGGTCCGCAAAAATTGCGGAATGCCTTTCATTGTCATCCGTGTGCTGTCTGTTCCGTGTGTCCGTTCCTTTTATTTTAGAACATGTCCTATACATGGCCGCAAATTGCGGTCCGTGGCCCCATAGAAAGTCATTGGGTCCGTGAAAAACGGATAGCACACGGAAATGCATCCGTATGTCATCCGTTTTTCTGCGGACCGCTGGACTGAAAACATTCTAGGAAACCCCATTTCAGTCACATGTGGCTGCACCTAGGACCAGGAAGTAGAGAAAGGAGGCTGCAAGAGAATCATGGCCATCATCAATGTTAAGAAGCTCATCATTCTTGTACAAGAACGGCCCCTATTATGGGACACCAGGTCAGAACTTTACCATGACTGTGTCCGAAAAGATGCGGCATGGGAGGAACTAACAAATGAGCTGCATCCTGAGGAGTGGGAGAAAGCAAGCAAGGTCCAGCGAAAGAACATGGGTATGTGTAGACCTGTAATGTTACCATGTGCACCCCAAAGTATGTTACAACACCAAGTGCACCCCAAAGTATGTTACAACACCAAGTGCACCCCAAAGTATGTTACAACACCAAGTGCACCCCAAAGTACGTGCCCTCTCAAAGTATGATACGCCCCCAATGTACCGCAAAGTATGTGACGCCCCCCAGTGCACCGCAAAGTATATGACAACATCAAGTGCACCACAAAGTATGTTACAACACCAAGTGCACCCCAAAGTACGTGCCCCCCCAAAGTATGATACGCCCCCCAATGTACCGCAATGTATGTGACGCCCCCCAGTGCACCGCGAAGTATATGACAACATCAAGTGCACCACAAAGTATGTTACAACACCAAGTGCACCCCAAAGTACGTGCCCCCCCAAAGTATGATACGCCCCCCAATGTACCGCAATGTATGTGACGCCCCCCAGTGCACCGCAAAGTATATGACAACATCAAGTGCTCCACAAAGTATGTTACAACACCAAGTGCACCCCAAAGTACGTGCCCCCCCAAAGTATGATACGCCCCCCAATGTACCGCAAAGTATGTGACGCCCCCCAGTGCACCGCAAAGTATATGACAACATCAAGTGCACCCCAAAGTATATGACAACATCAAGTGCACCCCAAAGTATATGACAACACCAAGTGCACCCCAAAGAATGTTAAAATTTTTCAAGTAACACAGCAAGGGTTAACAGCCAAAGAAACTGCAATATTTATTACCCGGTTTACAGAAAAACCCCATATGTGGTCGTTACCTGCTGTATGGGCACACGGCAGGGCACAGAAGTAAAGGAGCGCCATATTGTTAACGGAGGGCAGATTCTGCTGGAATGGTTTTTAGGTGCCATGTCACATTTGAAGAGACCCTCAGGTAAACCTAGAAAGAAAACTCCAAAAAGTGACCCCATTTTGGAAACTACAACCCTCACAGAATAAATCAAAGGATGAAGTGAATGCTTTGGCTATAAAAATGAAAAAATAACTTTCATATCCAATAAAACATTGCTTTATCCCCAAATTTTTTATTTTCACAAGGGGAAAATGCACCTCACAATTTGTTATGCATTTTGTCCTGAATATGGCAACACCATATATGTGGTCGTAAACCGTAAATCTTTTTTTGTGGAGGTGAAGTGGGCAAAAATGGCAATTCCGTCAGTGTTTTTAATTTTTATTTTTATGGGGTTCCTCTTGCAGTAAAAGTGATATGATAGCTTTATTCTGTCCGTTGAAATGGTTATGCCGATACCAAAATTATAGAGTTTTTTTTTGTTTTATGACTTTTTTTGTATAAAATCACTTTTTTATTTTTTCACCAATGCTGTATATTTTATTGGTATCACATTTTGCGGTACTTATGGCTTTTTGATCACTTGTTATTTATTTTATGTTTAAATAGATTTTTATTAAAAGGTTTTTTATGCACAAGAATAGCACAGATGAGGCGGATGCAGCCACCTATAAGTACATTTACAATGTATACATAAGAAGTGCAATTGTGTATATATAGAAACAATAACATTACAAGGTAACAATAAGCCAAGTTGTTGGCTTAACCAATAGACAGTGTGTGACAATAGCCAGGATCATATGTCGCATATTGGGAGGGGGTGGGGAGGGTGGGGGGAGTCCAAGGAGCTAGAAATACCTTAAAGTCTGTCACCTACATAACATGTTTTAAACTGATGATATAGCTGTGGGAGGCAGATCCATAACACTGATGGTACCCATGTTTAGTTTTTAGAGCCTCCAAAGTACCTAAAATGAAGTTTTAAAAATATGCAAATTACCTATCGCAAGTGCCCAGGGGCGGAGAGTGTGCTGCAAGTGCCCAGTGCTCCCAGGCGGTAAAGCGCACAGGCTCTGGATTATGAATGGAGACGAAAATGACGCCGCAAGGATACAGGGCTGGCCGGACGATGCAGAGGGGAGGAGTCAGGAGCAAGTAAGGCGGGGAGCACTGGGCACTCGCAGCACACTCTCCGCCCCTGGGCACTTGCGATAGGTAATTAGCATATTTTTAAAACTTCATTTTAGGTACTTTGGAGGCTCTAAAAACTAAACATGGGTACCATCAGTGTTATGGATCTGCCTCACACAGAGCTATATCATCAGTTTAAAACATGTTATGTAGGTGTTGAGGAAGGGTTGAGGGGTATGCATATATACCCATACATGCAGACAAGTGCGTGCGTGTATGGTATATATGCATACAGTGACCACCATATCATGGGATGATGTGCGCAGAGCAGATGTGTCTAACGTCTGCGCACGTCTGCCCATGGTGGCCCACAGGGGCTCATGGTGGCCCCTGTGGGAAACATGTGCCTCCTTGATAGGTCCCTTGCTCCCCTTAGAGTATATATATATATATATATATATATATATATATATATAGTGGTGCCCCCTGTAGCTGTGTCCCATTATGATTTATATACAGGTTCTTCTCAGAAAATTAGCATATTGTGATAAAGTTCATTATTTTCTGTAATGTACTGATAAACATTAGACTTTCATATATTTTAGATTCATTACACACAACTGAAGTAGTTCAAGCCTTTTCTTGTTTTAATATTGATGATTTTGGCATACAGCTCATGAAAACCCAAAATTCCTATCTCAAAAAATTAGCATATCATGAAAAGGTTCTCTAAACGAGCTATTAACCTAATCATCTGAATCAACTAATTAACTCTAAACACCTGCAAAAGATTCCTGAGGCTTTTAAAAACTCCCAGCCTGGTTCATTACTCAAAACCGCAGTCATGGGTAAGACTGCCGACCTGACTACTGTCCAGAAGGCCATCATTGACACCCTCAAGCAAGAGGGTAAGACACAGAAAGAAATTTCTGAACGAATAGGCTGTTCCCAGAGTGCTGTATCAAGGCACCTCAGTGGGAAGTCTGTGGGAAGGAAAAAGTGTGGCAGAAAACGCTGCACAACGAGAAGAGGTGACCGGACCCTGAGGAAGATTGTGGAGAAGGACCGATTCCAGACCTTGGGGGACCTGCGGAAGCAGTGGACTGAGTCTGGAGTAGAAACATCCAGAGCCACGGTGTATAGGCGTGTGCAGGAAATGGGCTACAGGTGCCGCATTCCCCAGGTCAAGCCACTTTTGAACCAGAAACAGCGGCAGAAGCGCCTGACCTGGGCTACAGAGAAGCAGCACTGGACTGTTGCTCAGTGGTCCAAAGTACTTTTTTCGGATGAAAGCAAATTTTGCATGTCATTCGGAAATCAAGGTGCCAGATTCTGGAGGAAGACTGGGGAGAGGGAAATGCCAAAATGCCTGAAGTCCAGTGTCAAGTACCCACAGTCAGTGATGGTCTGGGGTGCCATGTCAGCTGCTGGTGTTGGTCCACTGTGGAGATTCAGGAGATTTTGGAGCACTTCATGCTTCCATCTGCTGAAAAGCTTTATGGAGATGAAGATTTCATTTTTCAGCACGACCTGGCCCCTGCTCACAGTGCCAAAACCACTGGTAAATGGTTTAGTGACCATGGTATTACTGTGCTCAATTGGCCTGCCAACTCTCCTGACCTGAACCCCATAGAGAATCTGTGGGATATTGGGAAGAGAAAGTTGAGAGACGCAAGACCCAACACTCTGGATGAGCTTAAGGCCGCTATCGAAGCATCCTGGGCCTCCATAACACCTCAGCAGTGCCACAGGCTGATTGCCTCCATGCCACGCCGCATTGAAGCAGTCATTTCTGCAAAAGGATTCCCGACCAAGTATTGAGTGCATAACTGAACTTAATTATTTGAAGGTTGACTTTTTTTGTATTAAAAACACTTTTCTTTTATTGGTCGGATGAAATATGCTAATTTTTGGAGATAGGAATTTTGGGTTTTCATGAGCTGTATGCCAAAATCATCAATATTAAAACAAGAAAAGGCTTGAACTACTTCAGTTGTGTGTAATGAATCTAAAATATATGAAAGTCTAATGTTTATCAGTACATTACAGAAAATAATGAACTTTATCACAATATGCTAATTTTCTGAGAAGAACCTGTATGTATAATCCCTTTAGCTGTGCCCCCTTCTATGATCTGAAATATATATTCATCTGTGTCTTATAAGGATATCCCCCCCCCCTCTCCCTGTACCTGAAACCAGGTGCATCAGTGTGAATGTCCCCCAAGCATTCACACAGATGCAATCTGGTTGATTGCATCAGAATGACCGGACTAAGGTCCGGTCATCCTGATAACTACAAAGGACTCAGATTCCACAGAATCTGAGCCCTTTGATATAATTGTCTCCAACTGCTGGAGATAATTATACATGATAGGAGAAAGGGAGAAGCCTCCCCTCCTTCTATTATGCGCATTCCGGCAGCGAAATTAACATCTCGCTGGCCGGAATGCAGAGTGCCACAGGCGGGAGATCAAAGGCTTCCCCCGCCTGTTGGCATGTAAGCGCGGCCCCGATGCGCTCATTCAGGAGACGCACGGGCCGGCGCAGTGACATCATCTCACTGCGCCAGCCCACGTGTCTCCAATGGTGGCGCGCGCGCGCGCCACCCTGTGGGCGGTGCAGCAATGCGGACCCGGGCACTAGGAAGAGAGCCGTGCCGCCCACCCACAGAGAGAAGACCTCTGGACGAACGAGCAAAACCCTGGACGAACGAGCAAGTATATATTAAGTATCACCCCTTTATTATTCCCTATACCACCAACGATATGCTCCTTAAATCCCCTGTTATTATCCCCTATACCACCAACGACGATTAACCCTTAAACCAACCTCGCCACTGGGTTTCGGAGGGGCCTGGCTACCAGCCTCTTGCCTCGGGATTATGGCCCATACTGACTTTAAAGGAGCAGACAGACCGGCCGCACAGCTTAAATCTGTCTTTTGTTATGTGAGGGTACCCAGATAGCAAATTTTATTGTATTTGTATATTCTGAGTGCCATTCACCTAATGATATGCACTCAGACTTGAGCTATCTGGGAATATGTTAAATGTCTGTGTTTGCTGTGGGGGTGTGACATTGTGTGTTTGGGTGGTGATTTCTGTCCTGTTGTATCCACATGTGTATTGGCGATTTCCCTTTGTCCTGAGAGATAATTGAATTACTCCTCGGGTGTCTCCAGGGCAGAGAGGAGGAAACCATGATGCATTGTGGGGATGTGTTGTGTCTGTGTATCCTGAGTGCTACGTATCTGTCCTGTGTAACAGTCTTCCTTCTGGTCCCCTAGGAGCGTGTACACCAGATGGGGACCTGCATAAATATACGGGCGGGTAGCCCTCAATAAAGTGTTCCTGTTTTACACTCAACATAGAGCCTCGTCTCATGTGTGTGGGGATTGCTATACTTGTATACTCCCCTGGCTATTACTCCTAGCTCTTGTAAGAGCTGTTCCTGGTTCCTGTGGTGGTATCGGTGTCGAGCGGAGTGCTTGGAGTCCTCGGGAGGCACTGGGAGCATTTATCAACGGATGTACCCGGTCGGGGTGCTAGGAGATCCGTTACACCCTACCACTATACCACCAACGATCTCTCCCCTTGTTAACCCTGCCAGCCCCTACCACTATACCCCTACTAACTCCCACATTATAGTGTCCTTGTTTGTACCCCTGATCCTATGCCCCTGATCAACCCTTGTCCCTGATTAACCCTTGCCTCATTTGTACCCCTGATCCTGTGCCCCTGATACCCTTGTCCCTGAGTACCCTTACATTGTGTTGTCCCTGATTCTGTGCCCCTGATTGGCCACTGAATAACCCTTGTCCCGGTTACCCTTATTACCCCCCACGGTACCTTACCCCATTACCGTCTTTGTGTTTGTGGTCTGTTCACACCCCTGTAAGACCACCGTTAACCCTCGTCGTACCCCATAGGGATAGTAAATAGAATCAGGTGGGTGGACTGTTAATATTCGTGTATGTATGGTATAGCTAGTTTGTGGGTGGAAGCCGGGAATGTGTAGGGTAGTTTAGTACTGTATAGTTAGCGTTGTATTGGTGTATTGCGTGTTTAATGTATTGGGTGTTAATAAATATCTTGCTTACTATTAACTATCTGTGTAACGTGTAGTCATTGACGATAGTTAGTTCAGTAAGGCGCATGCAGTTAGTTTAGTGAGTAACGTAAGGTGTAGTGAAGGTATCGTGTGTATATATATAAAAGTATAAATAGGCGGAGTTATCAATAGACGATTACGCCTATTTATGAATATTAATTGTTGATATTTGCATAAATATCAATAATTAATATCCCCCCTTTACAGTAGGTGACAGACTCCCTTTAACATTTCGGTTATAGTAAAGGACCAGGGAGAGGTACAGCGTGTATACTTGAGAGCCATGGCATCCATTGATTAAGGGACCTGGTTCTAGATTGCAAGGCAGGCGAGTAGATAATTTTGTGTTGCATATGCTGGTTTACCAGCTGGTTAACTTCTAGAAGAGGGGGAGTAACGTTTTGTTTCCAGTGACGAGCTATCACCTTGCGCGTAGCCGTAAGTATGTGTGCAATCACCCATTTCTGGTCGTAGGGAGCATCATTAAGCCCGATACACAGTATAGCTAGTTGTGGGGTTAAATCAATGGGTAGATCAGTAACTTCGACAATGAGATCACGTGCTTGTCGCCATAAGGGAATAATAAGAGGGCAGGACCACCAAATGTGAGCAGGAGTACCTTTTTGGCCACAACCACGCCAGCAAATGGGCGAGTAACCTGCTGATACATGTGCTAGCCTATCAGGTGTAAGGTACCACCTTTACTGAATTTTTCTGTTTTGTTCTGCATGGTTAATGCATTTGGATGGTTTGACTGCCCAAAACAACGCGTCTTGCCATGCTGTCAGTGGAAACGTAGTGTCAAGTTCCTCCTCCCATCTGGTCATAAATTGCAATTTGTGTTCAGTATAATGTAAGGTCAGGAGTTGGTACATTATGGATAGCCTTTTTTTTATAGAAGGAGCTAGGGTGAAGAATTTAACGGCTGCCATGACCATGGGTGAGGGTCTCTCATTTGTAAGAGGAGGGAGTGAGCTCAGGAGGTGCCGGACCTGGAGATACTGATAGAAATAGTGGTTAGGCAGGGTGTATTGACTATGCAGAGACTCAAATTATACTACATGTTGGCCATCAAAAAGTTTCCCTATGATTTCAATGCCCCTAGTATACCAAGGGGAAAGAGACAAACCTGGAATAAGGAATTCTAGTGTTTTTAAAGGAAATTGTTTCCAATCCATGAATTGTGAAAATTTGAGGCTAGATAACATATGTTTCCAGGCCGCAGAGGTAGCCACCATAGGCCCTGTGTGTAAATTGCTGTGAAGCTGGCCCAGAGATTGAGCAGCGAGGTAACTACTAAGGGAAGATCCTTTAATTAACGCTTCCTCAAGTTGTAGCCATCTCTGCGGACCGGACGGACACCACCACTCCTTGGCCTGAGAGAGTAATGAGGCCCAATAGTACGTCTTCACGTCCGGCACCCCCAAACCACCCCTACGTATGGCTGGATATAGAGCCGATTTACAAATCCTATGTTTGGTGTTGTCCCATATAAATCTCAGCATCTCCTTCTGGATTTGGTTGAGTGTATTTATGGGCACCTGCATTGGAATACACTGGAGTTTATACAAAATCTTTGGTAAGGTTAGCATTTTAACTAGGTTTATCCTAGCTATCCAGGACAGATTGTGAGCAGACATGTCCACATAGTCTTTTTGCAGATCATTCTTTAGAGCTTTAAGATTTGTGGATACCAGTTGATGGGGTTAGCATAATGCCTAGGTAAGTGATATGGTCAAATTCCCAGTTAAACTGGAACTTATTCTGGATGTTGTTTTGGACACAGTCAGGTATGAACAGAGGTAGTATATTGGATTTTGAGACATTAATTTTGTAATAGGAGATTTCAGAAAACCTCTGTAAGACATCCCACACAGCTACTAGTGATTTTTCAGCATTAGTCATGGTTAAGATCACATCATCAGCGTATAAGGTCAACTTGTGATGTTGCACACCGACAGGGATGCCCCCTATGGCACTATTTGACCTGATGGCTTCTGCAAGGGGTTCCATTACCAGTGCAAAGATTAAAGGGCTTGAGTATAATCCCATGATACCTCTCACGATAGGTCCCGAGAAGCCACAGTTTTGGAGTACTCTTTCCAGGTACCCCCAGTGCACCCTATCAAATGCTTTCTCAGCATCTAGAGACAGGAACACTGTGGGGGACCTAGAAAGCTCTGCCATATGCAGGAGATCTATGACGCGCCTGGTCCCATCTCTGCATTGCCTGCCGGCCACAAACCCCACCTGGTCAATATCCACCAAAGTTGGAAGTTGGAGGCTAAAGTTTTTGAAAAAAGTTTGACATCCGTGTTCAATAAGGATATGGGCCTAAAATTGCCAGGAGAAACTGCAGGTTTACCAAGTTTAGGTAATGTGACTATCGTCGCGGTTAACTTTTCAGGGGGGATGTGGCCTGTGGGCTTCTGCAGGAGTGGGATCAGGGAATTCCGGAAAGTTTTAGAGTATTCGTTTATGTAACCGTCTGGGCCAGGGGCAGAATGTAATTTGGCTGAGCGTATCGTCCGTTCTATTTCTAGGGCTTCAATATGGGCATTTAGGGTGTTTAGATCAGACTCTGACAGGCGGGGGAAAGATAAACGATCTAAGAACGCTGCTATGCCTTCAGACTGGGGCTGGGGAGTGGAGCTACTATTGCGTAGGTTATATAAGTTTTCATAATATTCTGCAAAAGTATACGAAATCTTTTGGGGATGGGTAATGAGTTGGGATTCTCTGATTTCAGATGGGCAATTCTGCTTGTCGCATTTTTGCGTTTTACCCTTCTAGCGAGTAGGGATCCCGCTTTGTCGCCTATATTATAATAGGTGGCCTTCATTCGTCTAAGCGAGCGCTCATGGTCGTATAACAGAATGGTCCTAAGATTAGCCCTTGCATCAAATAGTTGTTTTTGGAGTGAAGGGCTGGGGTGCAGTTTATATTCTGAGTCAATTTTGAAAAGTGACTCTAGCGCCTCTGAGAGGAGCTTGAGCCATTGTTTTTTCAAACGAGAAGCAAGTTGGAGTAGAATACCTCTCATATACGCCTTGTGTGTGTTCCAGAGGGTAGATGCCGAGATCCCTGGACTATCATTTATATCAATAAATTCACCAATGGATTTGTCTATATATTCAACCCTTTCTAGCCGTTTCAGCAAGTAAGCATTCAGTCTCCACAGCGGAGGGGAGGGACTTGGCAAACCTGTTTGGATCTCAAGAGTTATGGGAGCATGATCAGACCAAGCCGTGAGACCTATGCTTGAGTCTGAGGCCTTCCATAGCAAAAATATAGTAGAAATAAGAAAATAATCTATTCTGGATTGTGATAAGTGAGCAGGGGAGAGGAAAGTATAGTCACGTTCTCCACCATAGAGGTATCTCCAAATGTCATGAAGCTGAAATTCAGCTATGAGAGATTTGAGGTCCTGTCTGTGTGTCAGGGTGCAGTTATTACAATCTATATCTGCATTTGCCGGTATATTAAAGTCACCCCCAATCACAGTGGAGCCTGACGCCACTGCTTTGAGTTTGCGGAAAAAACGGCGGAAGAAGGATATTTGTTTGCTGTTAGGTGCATAGACGGTGGCTATCGTCACTGGTAGGTTATCTAATAGACCCGTTATTATAATATATCTGCCCTTGCTGTCCGTCGTTACGCTACATTCCATTTTATCGCTATTAAAACTCCTGCTTTCTTTTTCTTAAACACGGGAGAGTAGAAGATATGTGGGAAATCAGGATGTGTACATCTATGATTATCTTTCAGCAGCAAATGGGTTTCTTGAGCAATTAGTACATTACAGTGTGAGGACATAGCATCAGCCCATAACATTTTCCTCTTAAATGGGGATTTCAATCCCCTAACATTCAGCGAATACATTTTAACCCCCATCGAGATAGTAAGTATACCAGCTTAACCCTGCTCCGTTCGGACAAAGGTATAGGGACGTATATGGGGAGAAGAAATCATCACACATTTTAACTGGAGGTAGAGCCACCAAAAACGTCAGAGTTGAAAAAACTAAAAAAAAAAATAGAACGCAAAAGTTAACATATAAAGAGTAGAAGCAGTATTACAGTGCTTCAAAGTGGTATAGTGGTAGAAAGGGCTTTTGCCCCATAGAGAAGGGGGTGCCAAATACTATTGGGCAGTCCTGCTCAGGTCGGGTTCCAGTCCACTGGAATCTTTGCTCGTTCGCGAAGAGGATCACCTGCTGGCGGAGTGCCAGCAGGTAGAAGGCTCAGGGCCGACAATTTCTGCTCTGCAGCCCGCGGCGTTGTGCACACGTGGAATGTGCCGTTATGTGCAACTATAAGTTTCACCGGAAAGCCCCACCGGTAGCGGACTTGATTGTCCCGCAGGATTCTAGTGAGGGGGGCAAACTCCTTCCTTTTGGCCAGGGTTGTCGCAGATAAATCCGGGAATACCGAGATGCCGACAAAGAAGCTGGTGGGCTCCGGGTCCTTCCGGAGTGCTTTCAGAAAGGCTTCTTTGACTTGGTAGAAGTGTATCCTCGCCAGGACATCATGAGGGACCTCTGGAGCAAGGCTTGGGGATCCTGTGAATGCGGTAAATAGAAAGGTTCATCTCTGAGAGACTTGGCAAGGCCTCTTTGAGTAAGGTTTGCAGCAGTGAGAGTAGCTGATCAGGGCCCACCGTCTCAGGCACACCCCGGAGTCTGACATTATTTCGTAGACTCCGGTCCTCCATGTCGGCAACTTTAGATGGTAGCTTGCCTACCTCCTCCTCAATGGCAGCGTTAGCGTCTATCAGCAGATTATGTGAGGTGGTAAGTTCCGCCATCTTGCCTTCTAGATGTGAAGTGCGCTCTCCCAGCTGTGTTATTTCAGCTTGTACTTCCCTGAGAACGATGTGGAAGTCCTCTTTTATGGAAGATCGTAGGGAGTCCAGCATACTCCGGAGCAGCTCCTCTGTAAGCGGTGAGGAGCTATCTGATAGTTGTGGCGCGAACTTCGCTCGGCGAGGAAGCGGAGAAGCCGTCACAAGATGGCGTGGAGGGCAGCTTCGGGCTTACGCGCAACGGCAGAGTTTTGTGATAGAACTCTGTGAGTTTCGCCGGAGCCTGGCGCTTCTTGACTCGCCCCATATGTGGACAGGATGCAGGAGGAGAGATCCTCATAAATTTGGTAGCAGGAAAGGCTGAGATTAAGCCGGATTGTAGTGCTGGAAGCGGAGCTCCTCAACTAAGCAGCCAGCGCCATCAACGTCCAGGCAACGCCCCCCACTTGTTATATTTTTTTTTGTGGAGGTGAGGTGACAAAAACAGCAATTCCATCATTATTTTTAACAATATTTTTACAGCGTTCACCGCGCATGATTAGTAACTTGATACCTTTATAGATCAGGTTATTACGGAGGCAGCGATACCAATTATGTGTAATTTTTTTATTTTTTAATAACTTATAAGTGGGTTATATGCCATACATACCATTTGGACGTAGGGTTGTGTCCAAATGCGTGAAGGGGTTAATATGCCTGGCATATATTTCTATACTTTTTTTAAAGCTACTTTTTATTTTTTTAAAAGGGGTTGTCCAGTATCATTAATGGAGTTTTCTGGAAGGGACATGTTTTAACATAGAGACACTGTATCGAGACAAGTCTTATTAGACTTGTATGCTCTCCATTAAAGACAAACCAATGACTGTAGAGTCTAAGGATTCGTTAGATGTAAGATAATCACGCTACTACCAGATGATAGTGAATGGTACTGTTTATTTTTTATTGGTGGTAAATGTCCTCTTCGGTCCCTCTATGCCACTAGTGGATGGTGTGATCAACACTGAGGGCAGAGTCCAACAAGTTACCATTTTCTTGTTGATGTTGTTATCCGTTGGCACGCAGGAGAGGAAAAACCCCCTGTGGAGGAAACCTCTAGGGAACCATGGCATAAGGACTACCCTTCCCTTGGGTACAAGAGGCAGCTTGTGGACTAGAAGCGCTGGCGGTCAATTCATTGATTCGTGGAAGAATCTTCATCAACTTCCTGCTGCTTCTCTGCTCCTGCTACTCTGCAGGTTATGACCCTCAGGTTACTCCTAGTGGCAGTTGGAAATGAAACTGAAGGACCAGGACTGTTATATCACAGTACCGATAAGTCGTCAGGAGAGTACATAGAGGTCAGAGGTTGGAATTTGAGGCTCATACAAGGACAGCAATTCTCGGTGGATTTTCCTGGTGAGTGTAATGTCATCAAGAGGCTCTGCTATAACATGATGGTTTTCTCCCACTGATCTATTGTGGACATCTGTATATATAGTGGAGCTGCTCACTTCCAGTGGTTTATCCTCCTCCAGATCCTGTGGACGATCTCTCTCACAATTCTGCCAAATGTTCTGCCAAGAGATAAAATAGCATTGTAATAGTGGTAACCACCTGCACTTTTACCCTGTAGACCCATCAGCAGACTATAAGCTTCCATCAGTGAATGGACTCCACACCACACTCTGCTGATAGAATTACAGGTAATGGAGGGAACTTTCAATAATCCCCATATTTCCCTCTCTTTTTTACGATGACCCACCTGCGATGACGTATGACAGGTTCTTGTATTGGCTTTATGACCTGCCATCTGGCATTGGCAAAAGTGAATCCACAGAATAGCTTTTGATCTTTATCCGCCATTGGTGGCTTATTGGCTTCGGTGGAGGATAGGACATCATTTATTTTTTTCGATGTCATCACTGGTGGCTGTGGAGAGAAGATCCAAGATCCTGTGTTTAACAAGAAAGGGCACAATGGAACTTTACTATTACCCACATATTCCCTGGATCCTGTACTTACTGGTCCTGGTTGGAATGGTGGACAAGCTGCTGCTTCCTCTATATCTGTCCACTCGATGTCCATGAAAAATGGATGTTCCCTGATGTTACATACCGCTAACTGGCGACTCTCTGGTGACTTGATTAAGAGCTGGAAAAAAATATATTGAAGACATTTCAGAATTGTAGATCACACTTTCCAATGTAGTCCCTAGTTTTCAATGTCATATTTAGCCGCTGTTGTACTGCTATATATTTTTATACTCACCCTCTCTATGAGGTCTCTGGCTTGTGGGTCGAGTCGTTTTGGGTAGGTGGGAACATCGTTGATCAGTGACTTCTGAATTTTTTCAGGAAATATACTGGCAGAGAATGGATATTTGCCAGTAGCCATCTGATATATCGTCACACCAGCTGAGAACCAGTCCACTGCCGTGTTGTAGGGCTTCTCCAGAAGAATCTGTAGAAATATCAGGTTGACAATAAAAAAATAAGAGCATTGTCCAGAGCAGCAGAAGTCATGGAGATGTCCAGCCCTATGCACAATGAGAAGCACATAGATGATTCCTCACCTCGGGTGCCATGTAGCTAAGAGTTCCGGCATATTGTGAGATCTTCCTTTCCCCAAAGATGTTCATCACGGCAAGACCGAAATCGGCAATCTTCAAGTGACCGGCGCTGTCCATTAAGATGTTTTCTGGTTTTATGTCTCTATGTATGATGCCTCTGTTATGGAGAAACTGCAGCCCACAGATGATCTCAGCTGCAAAAAATCTGATCACAAAAAAAGAGAAAACATCAACATTGAGACCAATAAATGATATAAAGATGGATGTTCCTGACAACTATTGTCTTTATCTAAAATATCTATGTTCTGCCTTACCTGGTGACTGGAATGGTGAATGGGGCTTTGGCATGTATGAGGTCACCTAGGTCTCCTCCGCTGAGAAACTCCATGATGAAGAAGGCATAGTCCTGTGATAAAGATAGAGCATATCATGTAAGTTTCAAAAAAACTTAACTATGGAATATTAGAGTGCATATATATACCCTGCTTTGGAGATGTTATGCTTCTCAAGTAGAAGAAGCCAGAGGTTCAGGTTGACCTACCATCATAGTGCAAGTCTTGGAACTCATTTAAGTACAACAATGTTGGCAAAAGTAGCATGGGGTTGGAAAGAACTGACCTACTCACAAAACCCAGTAGTGAATAAGACTCTTACCTTGGTCTGGAAGGTGGCATAAGCATGGGTGAATAGTGGACTTTTCCCAGTCACCTCCAGGACCTGTCGCTCAATCAGAACGTTGTTACTAAAGTTCTGAAGCAGGACCCTCTTCTTCACCAGCTTCACTGCCAGTTGTTGTTGGCAGTCGGGATGTGTGGCCAGCATGACCTAGAGGAGACAGAACATTAGAACTTGAGGAACGGCGCATCCTGCCATGAGAAGACGTGAAATCTTGATTTTGCTATAGTCATATTACTACACATAAGGAAAAAGTGACAACAACTCCTGATACTTACTTTACCAAAACCACCCTCTCCAAGAATTTTATGGAAGGTGAAGCTTTCCAGTCCAGTCACAATGATGGGGGTTTCTGCTAGGGTTGTCACTGGTAGAGAGAAGAGACATTATAGTTAATATTCCTGCGTTTGGCCTCCAATAGTAATTACGTTATGAGAGGATAAGAGTTTTATGGGGCATGAAAAACAAAAATGCTCATTAATCATGTTCATAAGTGGGCAAACCCATTGATACGTTATTGGGGGATATTGGCTCTAGGTGTCTTAGATCTGCACTCACCTGACAGCTGTTCCATCTCAGTGTTATAGGATGTGCTTGGTCCATCTTCAGCTTTTCCCCCTGTCTTTTCTCCCCTCTTTCTCTTTTTTAGGATACTCTCCTGTATAGGGCTTCCAGGTCTTTTCGAAGCCTTGATCATTTTTTCTTTGCCGCCATCTTTCGCCTTCTCTGATGTTTCTATTCTCCTCCTCTTATTTGGCGGCTGAACTCTCCTCTTTCTCTTCCTTTTTCTTTTTTTGGGAAGATTCTTTGGAATCTCCATGTTCAGCCCATAGATGTCACTGGGTTGAGGAAGGTCCTGTGCGCCTTCAGCGCGTTCCATGATGACACTTGGAACGGCTTGGCTTACAGGCCCTCTTTTCTGGTCTTTGAACAAAACCAAAATTTGCTGAGCGCAAGTAAAAGTCGCCTTCACCCGTCAAGTGATGAAGAAATATGGCCGAAAGTCAGGCTGCAGAAAGCTAGAATCATGTGTTATATGACATCACAAAGGCATCTGTGACATCACCACATTCTAAAGGTCACATGACTTTACAGAGATACCAGTGTCATGGCTGGCTGTCAAAGGTGACATGACATTACGGGTACCTGTAACATCATCAGCCTGGCTGACAGGCCTGTGTTTATCAGCAGTTTTAAAGGTCCATGATTTTCTATTTACTAAGTCTCTCTAGCATTTATCATTTATATTATATCCAGTTTATTCCCAGAATAAAAACTCTCCTCTACAAACAGTTTAACAATGGAACAAGATGCAATTCTACTCTAATTATGCATCTTGTTAGGGAAAATGATACATTGTGTCCAGGGTAGACATGGCATCCCTTCATTCAGCTGATTGTCGGCGACAAATTACACAAGGATAGACATTCCTAAGGATACATCATTAATATTTAGGACAAGAATAAGACATGCTCTTTCTTTGAAAATGAATGGGTCCGCACCCGTTCCATAAAATTGCGGAACAGATGCGGACCCATTCATACAGTCGTGTGAATGAGCCCGAAGGTCTGTTAAGAACGGATAAACTGTCCATTTTTAACAGACTTTTTTTTTTCACTGATGCCTTTCTGAGAAATGGGCATTCAAAACGGACCCATTTAATTGTATGGTGTAGAAGCAAATTTTAAAATTTTTAAGAACATTTCCAAAACCCACTTTTTTAAGGACCAGTTCAGTTAAGAAGTCACTTTGTGGGGCCTTCATAGTAGAAACCGCCTATAAATCACCAAATTTTAGAAAATACACCTCCCCTGATTTTACAAACTTTATTAAACCCTTGAGGCGTTCCATAAGAATTAAAGCAAAGTAGAGGGGACATTTTAAAATGTGACACCCCCTAATGTACTGCAAAAATAGAATCTAAATATATAATTATTTTTTTTACAGTAAAAATAGCAAAGACAAGGTGGAACAGCACCCGTGATCAGTTTAGAAGTGAGTTGTCGGAAACTTCACGTAGCGATGACGCGGGTGCAAAGAAACGTCCCTACATATACACCAAGCAGCTGCGGTTCTTAAGAGATATCATGAAGTTGCGGCCGTAAGTAAATATATATTATTACATTTTTATTTTTACTGGTCACCACAGTCACCGGACCTGAACCCAATCGAGATGGTTTGGGGTGAGCTGGACCACAGAGTGAAGGCAAAAGGGCCAACAAGTGCTAAGCATCTCTGGGAACTCCTTCAAGACTGTTGGAAGACCATTTCAGGGGACTACCTCTTGAAGAGAATGCCAAGAGTGTGCAAATCAGTAATCAAAGCAAAAGGTGGCTATTTTGAAGAACCTAGAATATGACATATTTTCAGTTGTTTCACACTTGTTTGTTATGTATATAATTCCACATGTGTTAATTCATAGTTTTGATGCCTTCAGTGTGAATCTACAATTTTCATAGTCATGAAAATAAAGAAAACTCTTTGAATGAGAAGGTGTGTCCAAACTTTTGGTCTGTACTGTATATACACTGCTCAAAAAAATAAAGGGAACACTTAAACAACACAATGTAACTCAAGTCAATCACACTTCTGTGAAATCAAACTGTCCACTTAGGAAGCAACATTTAGTGACAATCAATTTCACATGCTGTTGTGCAAATGGGATAGACAACAGCTGGAAATTATAGGCAATTAGCAAGACACCCCCAATAAAGGAGTGGTTCTGCAGGTGGTGACCACAGATCACTTCTCAGTTCCTATGCTTCCTGGCTGATGTTTTGGTCACTTTTGAATCCTGGCAGTGCTTTCACTCTAGTGGTAGCATGAGACGGAGTCTACAACCCACACAAGTGGCTCAGGTAGTGCAGCTTATCCAGGATGGCACATCAATGCGAGCTGTGGCAAGAAGGTTTGCTGTGTCTGTCAGCGTAGTGTCCAGAGCATGGAGGCGCTACCAGGAGACAGGCCAGTACCTCAGGAGACGTGGAGGAGGCCATAGGAGGGCAACAACCCAGCAGCAGGACCGCTACCTCCGCCTTTGTCCAAGGAGGAACAGGAGGAGCACTGCCGGAGCCTTGCAAAATGACCTCCAGCAGGCCACACATGTGCATGTGTCTGCTCAAACGGTCAGAAACAGACTCCATGAGGGTGATATGAGGGCCCGACGTCCACTGGTGGGGGTTGTGCTTACAGCCCAACACCGTGCAGGACGTTTGGCATTTGCCAGAGAACACCAAGCTTGGCAAATTCGCCACTGGCGCCCTGTGCTCTTCACAGATGAAAGCAGGTTCACACTGAGCACATATGACAGACGTGACAGAGTCTGGAGACGCCGTGGAGAACGTTCTGCTGCCTGCAACATCCTCCAGCATGACCGGTTTGGCATTGGGTCAGTAATGGTGTGGGGTGGCATTTCTTTGGAGGGCCGCACAGCCCTCCATGTGCTCACCAGAGGTAGCCTGACTGCCATTAGGTACCGAAATGAGATCCTCAGACCCCTTGTGAGACCATATGCTGGTGCGGTTGGCCCTGGGTTCCTCCTAATGCAAGACAATGCTAGACCTCATGTGGCTGGAGTGTGTCAGCAGTTCCTGCAAGACGAAGGCATTGATGCTATGGACTGGCCCGCCCGTTCCCCAGACCTGAATTCAATTGAGCACATCTGGGACATCATGTCTCGCTCTATCCACCAACGTCATGTTGCACCACAGACTGTCCAGGAGTTGGCAGATGCTTTAGTCCAGGTCTGGGAGGAGATCCCTCAGGAGACCGTCCGCCACCTCATCAGGAGCATGCACAGGCGTTGTAGGGAGGTCATACAGGCATGTGGAGGCCACACACACTACTGAGCCTCATTTTGACTTGTTTTAAGGACATTACATCAAAGTTGGATCAGCCTGTAGTGTGTTTTTCCACTTTAATTTTGAGTGTGACTCCAAATCCAGACCTCCATGGGTTGAAAAATTTGATTTCCATTTTTTTATTTTTGTGTGATTTTGTTGTCCGCACATTCAACTATGTAAAGAACAAAGTATTTCAGAAGAATATTTAATTAACTCAGATCTAGGATGTGTTATTTTTGTGTTCCCTTTATTTTTTTGAGCAGTGTATATTGTAAGAAGGAACAAGGAGCCGTCATTGACGGAAGATACGTGTCACCGAGGTTCCTGGCCTCGGTGAGGTAAGAACCGGATTTTTTCCTGACGTGTCAGTTCTGTAGTGCAGTCTGACACTTCAGCTGTCAGAATGGCTGTAAAGCCAATCCGGGCCGGTTCTTATTGGGAGCAGCCAAAGAGCAGGGTGGGTGGCTGTTCCCCACGGTTCCAGGCCGGGTTTTGGCTGGGATATAAAAACTCAGCCAGCAAGTTCAGCTGTGTGGATTATCCTGAGGAGCTGAGGAGTCTGTGGTTTGAGACACTGAGGCATCTATTTGTGAGAGCCATAGGCTGGGGAAACAGGCCACTAAAGCCTGCTGCGGACTGTAGGTGAAAATTTCTTGATTTTCCTATTTTATGACGTAAAGTCATGATTTTATTAAAGACACGGAGGCGAGTATTGCATCAACTTTCTTTACTGATCTACCATAGCAGCAAAGAACAAAACTGGTATTACATAGAGAAAAAACCATGGTAACCAACTCCTCCCCACTATCTCAGTATATATAGGATCAGCCTTCTGGAATCCTCCTCTTTCTTTGCGAAGACCACCGGAACGAACGTAACTTCCAAACGTCAACAGAGACCTGGAACCGGAACTTCCAACAGCTGAGATCTTCAACGGAAGATGGTAATTTGAACCAAGGAACAGGAAACACTCCCCTGGAATCTCGAGTACGATCTGCACCGTGAAAGCCGTTCAACCTGCGAACAACAGAAGAAGGGGACCAAATAATATGTGATTGAAAACCACCCATTCCTGCAATTCTGAAGAATGCAAAGCAATAAGCAAATAAATAATACTTATAATAACATAATAATAATAACAATAATCCCATTTGCGTGTCTTTAATAAAATCATGACTTTACGTCATAAAATAGGAAAATCATGAAATTTTATGACAAGACACGGAGGCTCGTATTGCAAGTTTAAAGCCTAGAAACCACAGACGCAAAGGCATGAGAAGGTGGCCTGAAATAGAACTCACAAAAAGTGGACACCCTAGACCAGTCCGCTAACTTCATTACATCCTCCACGCAAGCACCAGAGACAGTCATAGAGGTAGCTGCCGCACTGTGGACTGAATGTGCAGTGAAGATACTAGAATCAATACCCGCCAAGGAAAGGATCCACTTAACCCAGCGTGAGAGGGTCATGCTGGTGACAGGAGCGAAAGGTCTGCGAAAAGAGATGAACAGATGAGGGAACTGTGCCGAACGAAAAACGGAGGAGCGGGACTCATATTCCTGAAGGCAAGCCACCGGACACAGCTGAGGAGAAAGAGGGAAAGCAGGATATGCCACCGAACGGATATTGGTCTTGGTCCGTCTGGAGATATTAAAATGAACACCCTCCGGAGGTAACGATCTGGCGTCATGATCCAGGGCGCGCACGTCAGAAACCCTTTTACAGAAAATCAAACAAAGCAAAGTGACCAGCTTGGCCGACAATTGGCGAAGAGACAACAAAGAGTTCAATGGCCAGTCCGAGAGGAATCTCAAAACCACCGCAACATCTTAAGTGGTGGAAAAACGAGGTCTGGGAGGCCGGGAAAGGCGAGACCCCTTGAGCAAACGCCGGACCAGAGGATGTTGCCCAGCAGGACAACCCTCGAAACCAATATGTCTGGACGAGATAGCCGACCTATATACATTAATGGTGCGATAAGCTTTACCCTCGTCATACAAAGAGGACAAAAAGGAAAGAATCGCACCTACAGGAGCCTGAAAGGGATCCAAGTCGCGGGAGGCGCACCAGCGAAACCAAGAGTTCCAGGAGGATCTATAAGCTCGTCTTGTGCCTGGAGCCCACGCGCTCTCCAGTAAGAATGTAGTTGTGTCCGAAACCCCTGAGATGTCCCAGGAACTCCTGAGACCCTGCAAGCGAGGAGACATAAGGACCCTGGCTGAAGAAGGGGGTGAGATTCCCCCAGGGGACCCCGGAGAAGAGACCGGAGATCCGGGAGGAGGAGTGGATAATCGACCAGCAGATCTAGAAGCTGAGGGAACCAAGGCTGGGCTCTCCCATAAGGGACGATCAGGATAAGATCCGCCATCTGACGCTGGATCTGCAAGAGTACCCGTGGAATGAGGGAAAAAGGTGGGAACGCATACAGCAGAGCATCCCCCCAGGGCTGGAGAAAAGCATCTATGGCTTCCGCCGATGAATCCGGCCGCCAGCTGAAGAACCTGGGTAACTGGGTGTTCAAACGGGTAACAAACAGGTCTATAGAGGGGAAACCCCAGTGAGAAGCTAAAGCAAGGAAAACCTGCTCGTCTAGCTTCCAGTCGCTGGAGTCTGACATGTAACGAGAGTTCCAGTCCGCCAAAGTATTGTGCAGGCCAGGAAGATGCTCCGCCACTACCATAATGCCCCGGGCTAGGCAAAACTCCCAAAAATCCTTCGCAAGGTGAGTAAGGACTGAAGAACGTGTTCCCCCCAAGCCGTTGACGTATCGGACCGCGGACACATTGTCCATCCGCAATCTGATACAAGACCTGATGGTGCCATTGGCGAAGCTGCGAATCGCAAATGACCCTGCTAGCAATTCTAAACCATTGATATGGAGGCGTGTCTCCCACGGGGACCAAGGTCCCCCCGTAGACACCCCCTCGCAGTGTGCGCCCCAACCGGGTAAACTGGCGTCTGACTCGATAATAAGGTCTGGTTGCGGACCAAAAATCGCCTTGCCATTCCATACCGTGAGGTTCTGGATCCACCATTGTAACTCGTCCCGTGTCTCTTTGTCCAGAACAATGGTGTCGGCATAGGAAGACCCCGCCCGAAGGTGAGCAATCTTCAGGCGTTGCAAAGCCCGATAGTGAAGCGGGGCTGGGAAGATGGCCTGAATGGAAGCTGCAAGGAGCCCGATAATCCGAGCAAGATGGCGAAGGGTGAGATGAGGACGTACCAAGGTATGCAGCAGCTCCTTGCGGATAGCGTGAATCTTGGTCAAAGGAAGGTGGAGGGTCTGGGAAATGGAGTCCACCCTGAATCCTAGAAACTCTATCGAGGTGGATGGGCTGAGGCAGGATTTTTCCTGGTTGATAACAAATCCCAGGCTGGAGATAAGGTTGGTGGACATGTAACATAGTAACATAGTAACATAGTAACATAGTACATAAGGCCGAAAAAAGACATTTGTCCATCCAGTTCGGCCTGTCATCCTACAAGTTGATCCAGAGGAAGGCAAAAAAAAACCCTGTGAGGTAGAAGCCAATTTTCCTCACTTTAGGGGAATAAAAAATTCCTTCCCGACTCCAATCAGGCAATCAGAATAACTCCCTGGATCAACGACCCCTCTCTAGTAGCTATAGCCTGTAATATTATTACACTCCAGAAATACATCCAGGCCCCTCTTGAATTCCTTTATTGTACTCACCATCACCACCTCCTCAGGCAGAGAGTTCCATAGTCTCACTGCTCTTACCGTAAAGAACCCTTTTCTATGTTTGTGTACAAACCTTCTTTCCTCCAAACGCAGAGGATGTCCCCTCGTCACAGTCACAGTCCTGGGGATAAATAGATGATGGGATAGATCTCTGTACTGCCCCCTGATATATTTATACATAGTAATTAGATCTCCCCTCAGTCGTCTTTTTTCTAACGTGAATAACCCTAATTTTGATAATCTTTCAGGGTACTGTAGTTGCCCCATTCCAGTTATTACTTTAGTTGCCCTCCTCTGGACCCTCTCCAGCTCTGCTATGTCTGCCTTGTTTACAGGAGCCCAGAACTGTACACAGTACTCCATGTGTGGTCTGACCAGTGATTTGTAAAGTAGTAGGAATATGTTCTCATCACGGGCATCTATGCCCCTTTTGATGCAACCCATTATCTTATTGGCCTTGGCAGCCGCTGCCTGACACTGTTTTTTGCAGCTTAGTTTGCTGTTTATTAAAATTCCTAGATCCTTTTCCATGTCAGTGTTACCGAGTGTTTTACCATTTAGTATGTACGGGTGACTTGCATTATTCCTTCCCATGTGCATAACTTTACATTTCTCAGTGTTAAACCTCATCTGCCACTTATCTGCCCAAGCCTCCAATCTATCCAGATCCCTCTGTAGTAGTATACTGTCCTCTTCAGTGTTAATTACTTTACACAGTTTAGTGTCATCTGCGAAAATTGATATTTTACTATGCAAGCCTTCTACAAGATCATTAATAAATATATTGAAGAGAATAGGGCCCAATACTGACCCCTGAGGTACTCCACTAGTGACAGTGACCCAATCTGAGTATGTACCGTTAATAACCACCCTCTGTTTTCTATCATTGAGCCAGTTACTTACCCACTTACAGACGTTTTCTCCGAGTCCGAGCATTCTCATTTTATATACTAACCTTTTATGAGGTACAGTGTCAAATGCTTTGGAGAAGTCCAGATACACGACATCCATTGATTTGCCGCTGTCAAGTCTAGTACTTACCTCCTCATAGAAACTGATTAAATTAGTTTGACATGACCGATCCCTCACGAAGCCATGCTGATATGGCGTTATTTGCTTATTTCCCATAAGATGCGTAAGTGATGTAACAGGAGCTGAGGGGTCTGTGCCATAATGAGGATATCGTCTAAGTATATAATCATGCGGACCCCCCTGCTGCGTAGCCATGCAACCACTGGCTTCATTAACTTGGTGAAACACCAAGGGGCGGAGGATAGACCGAACGGCAGGCAGGTGAAACGCCAGATCTGGCTGTTCCAATAGAAGCGGAGCAGGTCTCTGGAAGCAAGGGCTACGGGGACAGTCAGGTAGGCGTCCTTGAGATCTAGTTTGACCATCCAATCCCCAGGGATGAGCATATCTCTCAGTAGATGGATGCCCTCCATCTTGAAATGACGGTATTGTACTAGGGAATTGAGAGCTCTCAAGTTGATCACCGGGTGCATCTGGCCACCCTTCTTTTGTACCAAAAACATGGTACTGATGACACCCTCAGAATGTGTGGGAGCACGTTCTATTGCACCCTTCTGGAAAAGCTCCAGAAGTTCTGAGTGAAGCTGTTGTTGGGAAGAAGTGGGATGCGGTGGGGGCGGGGTGAGGAGTTGCCCCGGGTGGGCGACCAGGTCTATTACAAAACCCTTGACAGTGTTTAGAATCCATGGGTCGGAGGAGATCTCTGACCAGACATGGAAAAAATACTGGAGTCTGCCCCCGACACACTCGACTGAAGAATGAGGAGGAGAAATATGGGATGGACTTACCAACTGGTCTTCTGGAACTGGGGGCACCCCTAAAGCCTCTGGAACGTCCGGGAGCGCCACGTGAAGGAAAAAAGGAGGGTTGGTATCTTTGATCCTGCAGGGACGATCTGTATGTGTAGGAGCCTCTTCCCGTGGGAGTAGGACCGTGGGAGTAGGACCGGCCGGACAGTCGGCCCCTGGAACTGCCGGCCCTATTAGAGAAACGGTTGTTGAAAACCCGCTTCATAGAGGATTGCGCTTTGTCTAGCGCTGTAAATGCGCCCACATATCTGCCTAGCTCCTTGATGAAAGGTTCACCGAAGAGCAGGCCCTGGGCCTCCTTGCCCGCCTCAGTCAGTGCCAGGTTGGACAATTTTGGTTCTACTTTCATAAGAATTGCCTTGCGTCTCTCAATGGACAGTGAGGTGTTGACATTTCCCGTAATGCAGATGGCTCTTTGAATCCATTCGCCCAGTTCTACTGGGTCAACCAGCTTGCCCTCAGATTTAGCGGCCTCTGCCAAGTCAAAAATCATTGCCAATGGACCAGTAATGTCCAGCAGTTTATCTTGAACCGCCTTTTAAAGCCGAATCTAGCCCTTTTTTAGGATTGAAACCTGTCTTGGCTATAAATTGGACCATTTTAGGGTCGACAGAGGGCGTCTCACAAATTTTATGGGGTATAATAGGACGTGGGCATTCAGCGCGTAATTTGTTGCGCGACTCTCTTGATAGAGGAGTGCGAATCTTGGCCTCTAAGTATTGGGCCACAAGGGTGGCGGGCAGCCACTCTGCGGAACGAGGGTGGTGGAGTTCGTCCGGGTTAAACAGTGGCTCCCCTAATGAGTCTATTAATAGATCATCTGACTGACTATCAGAAGGGATGGGTGTGGGTCTAATGGCTAAGGGAATCTGTCCCGATCCAGAGGGATCCAGCGCCACATCTGCCAAATCATCCCCTGAGTCGTCCAAGGACTCTACATGTGCCTCCTCTATAGACTCTCCCTCAGAGTCAGTCACTGGCTCAGGCAAAATCCTGGCCGTCTTCCACGCACGCGATTTTTCCGCCTGGCGTGGACAGGCTCTCTTAGGCGGCATATCTGCGTGTTCAAGTGATGGAACTAGGCCATCTTTCAAGTTTGTTCTGGAGGCAGGTGGCAGTGTACTCTGCGCTAAAGCTGGTGTTGGATCTGAGGGCCCTGGGAGAACACCAAGTGCTTGGGAGATGGACTGGGATATAGCAGACGTCATGGAACCCATAGCCGATATGATGGCATTGGAGATGGACTGCTGCAGCAGAGTGGCATGGTCATCAGGAGATGGAATGACAACTACTCTGTCCAGGGAAGGGAGAGAAACTACCGGAGTAGGATTGTCCTGAGTAGGGGCCGCAGGCGTACTAGTGACGGACATAATGAGAGAAAAGGAGGAGGGAGTATATCACCCCACACCACCAAATATTAAAGGTGAAGAATCTGAGGAAGAAAAGGAAAAAATACCAAGTCAGGGGAGAGCACCCTAGTAATATATGCCAAAAAACGCAGGAGAAGGAGGCAGAAGGACTCACCAGAAAAGGCGCAGCAGCGCTGAAGTGAACCGAGCGCAGGGACAGGCAGGAGGAACTGACGTGCCCGGCAGAGAAGGCGGTGAGAATCCCGCGAGAAAACGGGGGCGGAGCCGACCAAGCGCGCAAAAGCAAAGACCGCGAAGAAGCGAAGAAGAAGCGAATTAAGGATGGCGCCCGAAATCCCGCCTATCGCGAGAACTCGGGCGGCTGAAGAGAAGGATGACGGAGATGAAAGTAGAAGGACCGGACAAAGTACAAGGTAAAGTTAACCCAAAACCCGGCCAGGGGGGAGCGGAGAAGGTATAGCACGGACCCAGAGAGAGGGGCCTGGATAACTGAACAAAAGGGGGAAAGAACTCCGGGTGGACAAGAACCAAATCAAAAAAACGGAGCACAGGCGCTTAAACCAAGCACATCAAACAAAACTGCCCCCAAGAAAGGGGCAAGTAAAATAAACTGACCCAATACAAGATAAAACAAACGTAATAAAGGAGAAAGTACTTATCTGCCATGGTAGCAGCAAAGAAAGAGGAGGATTCCAGAAGGCGGATCCTATATATACTGAGATAGTGGGGAGGAGTTGGTTACCATGGTTTTTTCTCTATGTAATACCAGTTTTGTTCTTTGCTGCTATGGTAGATAAGTAAAGAAAGTTGATGCAATACGAGCCTCCGTGTCTTGTCATAAAATCATCTGCTGACCAGGTGAAGTCTTTTTTAACTGTGAACTTTGTGTGGTGTGAACAGGCACCAAAACTGAACACTTACTTTTGGCTTGTTTACTTGCTATGTGTGAATAAACACTGAAACTTTGATTTATAACCTTGGTTTTTGCATCTGTACTGCGTCCGCTTACCCTGCCTACCAGAGCGAATCCCCACAATATATACACATTGTGGTAATATAAGTAGACTTATTAGGTATCGCCGTGTCCATGAAAACCTGATCTAAAAAAATATCACATCACCTTACCTCTTGGGTTAAAACATTAATACATATTAAAACGGAGCCAAACAAAAAAAAAAAAATTCTCCCCAAAAAAGGTAGCAAAAAAAACTACTCTTTCAGCAAAGAGACCCTGCAAAAACCAATTGGTGGTAAAACAAAAAAGGTGTATAGAAAATTTAGACAAAAACAGTAATTTTTTTAATTTTTATTACAGCACTGTTGATAATCTGGAGGAGCAAACTGGGTCGGTAGATTCGGATGAGACCCAAATAGAGACTCAGAAATCACCGGATGACGCCACAACAAACCCACCAGAGATGTCACAGCAAATTCAGACATCAAGTGGTCCAGAGGATACACCAGCAGAGATCCGTCCAGCACCAAGATGCTGGGGCCGGAATCCTCCTGTGCAAGCACCAACAGATAATCGTGCAGTGGTAGATAGTCGAGTACTAGACTATCTAAATAGAAATCAATCAGAGAGCCCTGAGGAATTAGCGGACTTGATTGTCCCGCAGGATTCTAGTGAGGGGGGCAAACTCCTTCCTTTTGGCCAGGCTTGTCGCAGATAAATACGGGAATACCGAGATGCCGCCAAAGGAGCTGGTGGGCTCCGGGTCCTTCCGCAGTGCTTTCAGAAAGGCTTCTTTGACTTGGTAGAAGTGTATCCTCGCCAGGACATCATGAGGGACCTCTGGAGCAAGGCTTGACGGCTTGGGGATCCTGTGAATGCGGTAAATAGAAAGGTTCATCTCTGAGAGACTTGGCAAGGCCTCTTTGAGTAAGGTTTTCAGCAGTGAGAGTAGCTGATCAGGGCCCACCGTTTCAGGCACACCCCGGAGTCTCACATTGTTTCGTCGACTCCGGTCCTCCATGTCGGCAACTTTAGATGGTAGCTTGCCTACCTCCTCCTCAAGGGCAGCGTTAGCATCTACCAGCAGATTATGTGAGGTGGTAAGTTCCGCCATCTTGCCTTCTAGATGCGAAGTGCGCTCTCCCAGCTGTGTTATTTCAGCTTGTACTTCCCTGAGAACGATGTGGAAGTCCTCTTTTATGGAAGATCGTAGGGAGTCCAGCATACTCCGGAGCAGCTCCTCTGTAAGCGGTGAGGAGCTATCTGATAGTTGTCGGGATGTGGCGCGAACTTCGCTCGGCGAGGAAGCGGAGAAGCCGTCACAAGATGGTGTGGAGGGCAGCTTCGGGCTTACGCGCAACGGCGGAATTTTGTGAAAGAACTCTGTGAGTTTCGCCGGAGCCTGGCGCTTCTTGACTCGCCCCATATGTGGACAGGATGCAGGAGGAGAGATCCTCATAAATTTGGTAGCAGTAAAGGCTGAGATTAAGCCGGATTGTAGTGCTGGAAGCGGAGCTCCTCAAGTAAGCAGCCAGCGCCATCAGCGTCTAGGCAACGCCCCCCACTTGTTATATTTTTTTTTGTGGAGGTGAGGTGACAAAAACAGCAATTCCATCATTATTTTTAACAATATTTTTACAGCGTTCACCGCGCATGATTAGTAACTTGATACCTTTATAGATCAGGTTGTTATGGAGGCAGCGATACCAATTATGTGTAGTTTGTTTATTTTTGAATAACTTATAAGTGAGTTATATGGGTTATATGCCATACATGCCATTTGGACGTAGGGTTGTGTCCAAATGCGTGAAGGGGTTAATATGCCTGGCATATATTTCTATACTTTTTTTAAAGCTACTTTTTATTTATTTTTAAAGGGGTTGTCCAGTATCATTAATGGAGTTTTCTGGAAGGGACATGTTTTAACATAGAGACACTGTATCGAGACAAGTCTTATTAGACTTGTATGCTCTCCATTAAAGACAAACCAATGACTGTAGAGTCTAAGGATTCGTTAGATATAAGATAATCACGCTACTACCAGATGATGGTGAATGGTACTGTTTATTTTTTATTGGTGGTAAATGTCCTCTTCGGTCCCTCTATGCCACTACTGGATGGTGTGATCAACACTGAGGGCAGAGTCCAACAAGTTACCATTTTCTTGTTGATGTTGTTATCCGTTGGCACGCAGGAGAGGAAAAAACCCCTGTGGAGGAAACCTCTAGGGAACCATGGCATAAGGACTACCCTTCCCTTGGGTACAAGAGGCAGCTTGTGGACTAGAAGCGCTGGCGGTCAATTCATTGATTCGTGGAAGAATCTTCATCAACTTCCTGCTGCTTCTCTGCTCCTGCTACTCTGCAGGTTATGACCCTCAGGTTACTCCTAGTGGCAGTTGGAAATGAAACTGAAGGACCAGGACTGTTATATCACAGTACCGATAAGTCGTCAGGAGAGTACATAGAGGTCAGAGGTTGGAATTTGAGGCTCATACAAGGACAGCAATTCTCGGTGGATTTTCCTGGTGAGTGTAATGTCATCAAGAGGCTCTGCTATAACATGATGGTTTTCTCCCACTGATCTATTGTGGACATCTGTATATATAGTGGAGCTGCTCACTTCCAGTGGTTTATCCTCCTCCAGATCCTGTGGACGATCTCTCTCACAATTCTGCCAAATGTTCTGCCAAGAGATAAAATAGCATTGTAATAGTGGTAACCATCTGCACTTTTACCCTGTAGACCCATCAGCAGACTATAAGCTTCCATCAGTGAATGGACTCCACACCACACTCTGCTGATAGAATTACAGGTAATGGAGGGAACTTTCAATAATCCCCATATTTCCCTCTCTTTTTTACGATGACCTACCTGCGATGACGTATGACAGGTTCTTGTATTGGCTTTATGACCTGCCATCTGGCATTGGCAAAAGTGAATCCACAGAATAGCTTTTGATCTTTATCGGCCATTGGTGGCTTATTGGCTTCGGTGGAGGATAGGACATCATTTATTTTTTTCGATGTCATCACTGGTGGCTGTGGAGAGAAGATCCAAGATCCTGTGTTTAAAAGAAAGGGCACAATGGAACTTTACTACTACCCACATATTCCCTGGATCCTGTACTTACTGGTCCTGGTTGGAATGGTGGACAAGCTGCTGCTTCCTCTATATCTGTCCACTCGATGTCCATGAAAAATGGATGTTCCCTGATGTTACATACCGCTAACTGGCGACTCTCTGGTGACTTGATTAAGAGCTGGAAAAAAATATATTGAAGACATTTCAGAATTGTAGATCACACTTTCCAATGTAGTCCCTAGTTTTCAATGTCATAT
Source organism: Bufo bufo (assembly GCF_905171765.1). Taxonomy (NCBI): domain Eukaryota; kingdom Metazoa; phylum Chordata; class Amphibia; order Anura; family Bufonidae; genus Bufo; species Bufo bufo. Next base: position 428,386,516 of record NC_053394.1, read on the forward strand.
TTAGCCGCTGTTGTACTCCTATATATTTTTATACTCACCCTCTCTATGAGGTCTCTGGCTTGTGGGTCGAGTCGTTTTGGGTAGGTGGGAACATCGTTGATCAGTGACTTCTGAATTTTTTCAGGAAATATACTGGCAGAGAATGGATATTTGCCAGTAGCCATCTGATATATCGTCACACCAGCTGAGAACCAGTCCACTGCCGTGTTGTAGGGCTTCTCCAGAAGAATCTGTAGAAATATCAGGTTGACAATAAAAAAATAAGAGCATTGTCCAGAGCAGCAGAAGTCATGGAGATGTCCAGCCCTATGCACAATGAGAAGCACATAGATGATTCCTCACCTCGGGTGCCATGTAGCTAAGAGTTCCGGCATATTGTGAGATCTTCCTTTCCCCAAAGATGTTCATCACGGCAAGACCGAAATCGGCAATTTTCAAGTGACCGGCGCTGTCCATTAAGATGTTTTCTGGTTTTATGTCTCTATGTATGATGCCTCTGTTATGGAGAAACTGCAGCCCACAGATGATCTCAGCTGCAAAAAATCTGATCACAAAAAAAGAGAAAACATCAACATTGAGACCAATAAATGATATAAAGATGGATGTTCCTGACAACTATTGTCTTTATCTAAGATATCTATGTTCTGCCTTACCTGGTGACTGGAATGGTGAATGGGGCTTTGGCATGTATGAGGTCACCTAGGTCTCCTCCGCTGAGAAACTCCATGATGAAGAAGGCATAGTCCTGTGATAAAGATAGAGCATATCATGTAAGTTTCAAAAAAACTTAACTAGGGAATATTAGAGTGCATATATATACCCTGCTTTGGAGATGTTATGCTTCTCAAGTAGAAGAAGCCAGAGGTTTAGGTTGACCTACCATCATAGTGCAAGTCTTGGAACTCATTTAAGTACAACAATGTTGGCAAAATTAGGATGGGGTTGGAAAGAACTGACCTACTCACAAAACCCAGTAGTGAATAAGACTCTTACCTTGGTCTGGAAGGTGGCATAAGCATGGGTGAATAGTGGACTTTTCCCAGTCACCTCCAGGACCTGTCGCTCAATCAGAACGTTGTTACTAAAGTTCTGAAGCAGGACCCTCTTCTTCACCAGCTTCACTGCCAGTTGTTGTTGGCAGCCGGGATGTGTGGCCAGCATGACCTAGAGGAGACAGAACATTAGAACTTGAGGAACGGCGCATCCTGCCATGAGAAGACGTGAAATCTTGATTTTGCTATAGTCATATTACTACACATAAGGAAAAAGTGACAACAACTCCTGATACTTACTTTACCAAAACCACCCTCTCCAAGAATTTTATGGAAGGTGAAGCTTTCCAGTCCAGTCACAATGATGGGGGTTTCTGCTGGGGTTGTCACTGGTAGAGAGAAGAGACATTATAGTTAATATTCCTGCGTTTGGCCTCCAATAGTAATTACGTTATGAGAGGATAAGAGTTTTATGGGGCATGAAAGACAAAAATGCTCATTAATCATGTTCATAAGTGGGCAAACCCATTGATACGTTATTGGGGGATATTGGCTCTAGGTGTCTTAGATCTGCACTCACCTGACAGCTGTTCCATCTCAGTGTTATAGGATGTGCTTGGTCCATCTTCAGCTTTTCCCCCTGTCTTTTCTCCCCTCTTCCTCTTTTTTAGGATACTCTCCTGTATAGGGCTTCCAGGTCTTTTTGAAGCCTTGATCATTTTTTCTTTGCCGCCATCTTTCGCCTTCTCTGATGTTTCTATTCTCCTCCTCTTATTTGGCGGCTGAACTCTCCTCTTTCTCTTCCTTTTTCTTTTTTTGGGAAGATTCTTTGGAATCTCCATGTTCAGCCCATAGATGTCACTGGGTTGAGGAAGGTCCTGTGCGCCTTCAGCGCGTTCCATGATGACACTTGGAACGGCTTGGCTTACAGGCCCTCTTTTCTGGTCTTTGAACAAAACCAAAATTTGCTGAGCGCAAGTAAAAGTCGCCTTCACCCGTCAAGTGATGAAGAAATATGGCCGAAAGTCAGGCTGCAGAAAGCTAGAATCAATTGTTATATGACATCACAAAGGCATCTGTGACATCACCACATTCTAAAGGTCACATGACTTTACAGAGATACCAGTGTCATGGCTGGCTGTCAAAGGTGACATGACATTACGGGTACCTGTAACATCATCAGCCTGGCTGACAGGCCTGTGTTTATCAGCAGTTTTAAAGGTCCATGATTTTCTATTTACTAAGTCTCTCTAGCATTTATCATTTATATTATATCCAGTTTATTCCCAGAATAAAAACTCTCCTCTACAAACAGTTTAACCATGGAACAAGATGCAATTCTACTCTAATTATGCATCTTGTTAGGGAAAATGATACATTGTGTCCAGGGTAGACATGGCGTCCCTTCATTCAGCTGATTGTCGGCGACAAGTTACACAAGGATAGACATTCCTAAGGATACATCATTAATATTTAGGACACGAATAAGACATGCTCTTTCTTTGAAAATTAATGGGTCTGCACCCGTTCCATAAAATTGCGGAACAGATGCGGACCCATTCATACAGTCGTGTGAATGAGCCCTAAGGTCTGTTAAGAACGGATAAACTGTCCATTTTTAACAGACTTTTTTTTTTTCACTGATGCCTTTCTGAGAAATGGGCATTCAAAACGGACCCATTTAATTGTATGGTTTAGAAGCAAATTTTTAAATTTTTAAGAACATTTCCAAAACCCACTTTTTTAAGGACCAGTTCAGTTAAGAAGTCACTTTGTGGGGCCTTCATAGTAGAAACCGCCTATAAATCACCAAATTTTAGAAAATACACCCCTGATTTTACACCTCCCCTGATTTTACAAACTTTATTAAACCCTTTAGGCGTTCCATAAGAATTAAAGCAAAGTAGAGGGGACATTTTAAAATGTGACACCCCCTAATGCACTGCAAAAATAGAATCTAAATATATAAAAAAAATATTTACAGTAAAAATAGCAAAGGTGGAACAGCACCCGTGATGAGTTTAGAAGGGAGTTGTCGGAAACTTCACGTAGCGGTGACGCGGGTGTAAAGAAACGTCCCTACATATACACCAAGCAGCTGCGGTTCTTAAGAGATATCATGGAGTTGCGGCCGTAAGTAAATATATATTATTACATTTTTTTTATTTTTACTGACAAGTGACGTACTATTATTACACTGGGGCGAACCTATGGCACGGTTGCCAGAGGCGACACTCGGAGCCCTCTCTGTGTGCACCTGCACACAGGAAAAAGTCTATGGTGTACCAATTTGACTTGTAATTTCTCTGCCATTCATCATCGAGGCCCTTGCTGGGTTTTCTAGGCAACCTGTTAGCAGGGATGGGCAAAATGCGGCTCGCCAGCTGTAGCAAAATTACAACTCCCAGCATGCAAAGTCTGTCTACAGTTAACAGCCTACAGCAGGGCATGGAGGGAATTGTAGTTTTTCAACTGCTGTAGAGCCGCAGTTTGACCATCCCTGTGTTAGTGGATTAGGCAATACAGAAGTTTAGTAATGCATTGAAAAGAGGTTCAGACCCCCAAAAGTTGAAGTTTCAAGGTACCAATTGTGGGACAGAAATAAATGTTGAAAAAAAGGCCAATACATTTTTTTAATTAAACAAACTAAAATTTGTATATATAAAATATATATATATATATATATATACAGTCATGTGAAAAAATTAGGACACCCTTTGAAAGCATGTGGTTTTTTGTAACATTTTTAATAAATGGTTATTTCATCTCCGTTTCAACAATACAGAGAGATTAAAGTAATCCAACTAAACAAAGAAAACTGAAGAAAAGTCTTTTCAAGATCTTCTGTAAATGTCATTCTACAAAAATGCCTATTCTAACTGAGGAAAAAGATAGGACACCCTCACATGTATTCCCTCTTAAATTGGCTCAGATCTCACACAGGTATATCACACCAGGTGCACATAATTAGTAGATCGTTACTCTGCATGTTGAATGAGGCTTGCCCTATTTAAACCTCAGACATTTAGTTTGGTGTGCTCCTGACTGTTGAAGTGAGAGTGAGCACCATGGTGAGAGCAAAAGAGCTGTCAGAGGACTTCAGAAAAAAGATTGTAGCAGCCTATGAGTCTGGGAAGGGATTTAAAAAGATCTCAAAAGATTTTGAAATCAGCCATTCCACTGTCCGGAAGATAGTCTACAAGTGGAGGGCTTTCAAAACAACTGCCAACATGCCCAGGACTGGTCGCCCCAGCAAGTTCACCCCAAGAGCAGACCGCAAGATGCTAAAAGAGGTATCCAAAAACCCTAAAGTGTCATCTCGAGAACTACAGCAGGCTCTGGCTACTGTTGATGTAGAAGTACATGCCTCTACAATCAGAAAGAGACTGTACAAGTTTAACTTGCATGGGAGGTGTGCAAGGAGGAAACCTTTGCTTTCCAAGAGAAACATCGAGGCCAGACTGACATTTGCCAGCGATAAAGTTGACAAAGACCAGGACTTCTGGAATAATGTTCTTTGGACAGATGAGTCCAAAATTGAATTATTTGGACACAACAGCAGAGGACATGTTTGGCGTAAACCAAACACAGCATTCCAAGAAAAGAACCTCATACCAACTGTGAAGCATGGAGGTGGAAGTGTCATGGTTTGGGGCTGCTTTGCTGCAGCAGGACCTGGTCAGCTCACCATCATAGAATCCACGATGAATTCTACTGTGTATCAGAAGGTGCTTGAAGAACATGTGAGACCATCAGTTAGAAAATTAAAGCTGAAGCGGAACTGGACCATGCAACATGACAATGACCCAAAACATACTAGTAAATCAACCAAAGATTGGCTGAAAAAGAAGAAATGGAGAGTTCTGGAATGGCCAAGTCAAAGTCCAGATTTGAATCCCATTGAGATGCTGTGGGGTGACTTGAAAAGGGCTGTACGTGCAAGAAACCCCTCAAACATCTCACAGCTGAAAAAGTTCTGCATTGAGGAGTGGGGTAAAATTTCCTCAGACCGATGTCGAAGACTGGTAGATGGCTACAAGAACCGTCTCACTGCAGTTATTTCAGCCAAAGGAGGTAACACTCGCTATTAGGGGCAAGGGTGTCCTATCTTTTTCCTCAGTTAGAATAGGCATTTTTGTAGAATGACATTTACAGAAGATCTTGAAAAGACTTTTCTTCAGTTTTCTTTGTTTAGTCGGATTACTTTAATCTCTCTGTATTGTTGAAACGGAGATGAAATAACCATTTATTTAAAATGTTACAAAAAACCACATGCTTTCAAAGGGTGTCCTAATTTTTTCACAAGACTGTATACACACATACAGTACAGACCAAAAGTTTGGACACACCTTCTCATTCAAAGAGTTTTCTTTATTTTCATGACTATGAAGGCATCAAAACTATGAATTAACACATGTGGAATTATATACATAACAAACAAGTGTGAAACAACTGAAAATATGTCATATTCTAGGTTCTTCAAAGTAGCCACCTTTTGCTTTGATTACTGCTTTGCACACTCTTGGCATTCTCTTCAAGAGGTAGTCCCCTGAAATGGTCTTCCAACAGTCTTGAAGGAGTTCCCAGAGATGCTTAGCACTTGTTGGCCCTTTTGCCTTCACTCTGTGGTCCAGCTCACCCCAAACCATCTCGATTGGGTTCAGGTCCGGTGACTGTGGAGGCCAGGTCATCTGGCGCAGCACCCCATCACTCTCCTTCATGGTCAAATAGCCCTTACTTTCAAAGTTTTCCCAATTTTTCGGCTGACTGACTGACCTTCATTTCTTAAAGTAATGATTGCCACTCGTTTTTCTTTACTTAGCTGCTTTTTTCTTGCCATAATACAAATTCTAACAGTCTATTTAGTAGGACTATCAGCTGTGTATCCACCTGACTTCTCCTCAATGCCACTGATGGTTCCAACCCCATTTATAAGGCAATAAATCCCAATTATTAAACCTGACAGGGCACACCTGTGAAGTGAAAACCATTTCAGGGGACTACCTCTTGAAGCTCATCAAGAGAATGCCAAGAGTGTGCAAAGCAGTAATCAAAGCAAAAGGTGGCTACTTTGAAGAACCTAGAATATGACATATTTTCAGTTGTTTCATACTTGTTTGTTATGTATATAATTCCACATGTGTTAAGTCATAGTTTTGATGCCTTCAGTGTGAATCTACAATTTTCATAGTCATGAAAATAAAGAAAACCCTTTGAATGAGAAGGTGTGTCCAAACTTTTGGTCTGTACTGTATATATATATTGTAAGAAGGAACAAGGAGCCGTCATTGACGGAAGATACGTGTCACCGAGGTTCCTGGCCTCGGTGAGGTAAGAACCAGATTTTTTCCTGACGTGTCAGTTCTGTAGTGCAGTCTGACACTTCAGCTGTCAGAATGGCTGTAAAGCCAATCCGGGCCGGTTCTTATTGGGAGCAGCCAAAGAGCAGGGTGGGTGGCTGTTCCCCACGGTTCCAGGCCGGGTTTTGGCTGGGATATAAAAACCCAGCCAGCACGTTCAGCTGTGTGGATTATCCTGAGGAGCTGAGGAGTCTGTGGTTTGAGACACTGAGGCATCTATTTGTGAGAGCCATAGGCTAGGGAAACAGGCCACTAAAGCCTGCTGCGGACTGTAGGTGAAAATCATCTGCTGACCAGGTGAAGTCTTTTTGCACTGTGAACTTTGTGTGGTGTGAACAGGCACCAAAACTGAACACTTACTTTTGGCTTGTTTTCTTGCTATGTGTGAATAAACACTGAACTTTGATTTACAACCTTGGTTTTTGCATCTGTACTGCGTCCGCTTACCCTGCCTACCACAGCGAATCCCCACAATATATACACATTGTGGTAATATAAGTAGACTGGGTTAAAACATTAATACATATTAAAACAGAGCCAAACTTTCTCCCCAAAAAAGGTAGCAAAAAAAACTACTCTTTCAGCAAAGAGACCCTGCAAAAACCAATTGGTGGTAAAACAAAAAAAGGTGTATAGAAAATTTAGACAAAAACAGTAATTTTTAATTTTTATTACAGCACTGTTGATAATCTGGAGGAGCAAACTGGGTCGGTAGATTCGGATGAGACCCAAATAGAGACTCAGAAATCACCGTATGAGGCCACAACAAACCCACCAGAGATGTCACAGCAAATTCAGATATCAAGTGGTCCAGAGGATACACCAGCAGAGATCCGTCCAGCACCAAGACGCTGGGGCCGGAATCCTCCTGTGCAAGCACCAACAGATAATCGTGCTGTCGTAGATAGTCGAGTACTAGACTATCTAAATAGAAATCAATCAGAGAGCCCTGAGGAATTAGCGGACTTGATTGTCCCGCAGGATTCAAGTGAGGGGGGCAAACTCCTTCCTTTTGACCAGGGTTGTCGCAGATAAATCCGGGAATACCGAGATGCTGCCAAAAGAGCTGGTGGGCTCCGGGTCCTTCCGCAGTGCTTTCAGAAAGGCTTCTTTGACTTGGTAGAAGTGAATCCTCGCCAGGACATCATGAGAGACCTCTGGAGCAAGGCTTGCCGGCTTGGGGATCCTGTGAATGCGGTAAATAGAAAGGTGCATCTCTGAGAGACTTGGTAAGGCCTCTTTGAGTAAGGTTTGCAGCAGTGAGAGTAGCTGATCAGGGCCCACCGTCTCAGGCACACCCCGGAGTCTGACATTGTTTCGTTGACTCCGGTCCTCCATGTCAGCAACTTTAGATGGTAGCTTGCCTACCTCCTCCTCAAGGGCAGCGTTAGCGTCTATCAGCAGATTATGTGAGGTGGTAAGTTCCACCATCTTGCCTTCTAGATGCGAAGTGCGCTCTCCCAGCTGTGTTATTTCAGCTTGTACTTCCCTGAGAACGATGTGGAAGTCCTCTTTTATGGAAGATCGTAGGGAGTCCAGCATACTCCGGAGCAGCTCCTCTGTAAGCGGTGAGGAGCTATCTGATAGTTGTCGGGATGTGGCGCGAACTTCGCTCGGCGAGGAAGCGGAGAAGCCGTCACAAGATGGCGTGGAGGGCAGCTTCGGGCTTACGCGCAACGGCAGAGTTTTGTGAAAGAACTCTGTGAGTTTCGCCGGAGCCTGGCGCTTCTTGACTTGCCCCATATGTGTAATGACCAGCGTCACGCACAGGGAGGAAAAAGGGAAAGCCCTGCCCAAGGGAGCGGGAAAGGTGGTGAACCCCGAACTCACCTTGCGGCTGGCACCTGACTGCCCTGACATCCCTAGACGGGTTCCTCACCCGTGCGGCGATCACGTGCCTAAACCCTGGCTTTCCCTAAAATGTGCCCTAGATAGTGAACGGGCCGGTGGGATCGCTAGTCCGCACCACTGTCACTAAGAGGGAAACACCAGGGAGAGGACAGACAAAACAGACAAACACATACACCCAGGTGGGCGACCACAATAGACCACAAAGGTCCAACAGGGATCTGGAGGGTAGCGTACTGGACCAACTACCAGAGAACGCAGCAACACAGCTCCAGAGGGTCAGAATAGATGTCCAGGCAGGAAGCTCTATATCTGGCAACCAGAGAAGTGTGAGAGGGGAATATAAGGAGGTTTGGGAGTGCTGGATAAGGAACAGCTGAGGAGAAGGAGCTACGGATCCCTGAGTGAGCCAAAAGGGTTTGCAAAGCAAACCCAGAAAGCTACCATAAGGAAACCGCCCTATCTTACATAGAGCGTGCAGCCAACCGCTGCGACTTCCTGACCCCGGGTATAACGGAGTCAGGCGTGGTTCTTGACACCCTCGTGACAGTACCCCCCTCTCTACGAGGGGCCTCCAGGCACTCAGGACCAGGTCTCTCAGGATGAGAGGCATGAAAAACCCAAACTAGCCTGTCGGCGTTTACCTCAGACGCAGGAACCCACATTCTTTCCTCAGGACCATAACCTCTCCAATGCACCAGATATTGAAGAGAGCGGCGGACCCGACGAGAATTAACAATTTTGGATATCTGAAATTGTAGATTACCATCCACGACAACAGGAGGGGGTGGCAGCGGTGACAGTTCTAGAGGTGGAACATATTTTTTGAGTAACGACTTGAAAAACATTATGGATTTTAAAAGTCTGAGGTAACTCCAGGCGAAAAGCCACGGGGTTGATGATGGCTACAATTTTGTAAGGGCCAATAAACCTAGGACCCAGTTTCCAAGAGGGAACCTTCAATTTAATATTCCTAGTAGACAACCACACATAGTCATTCACTCCTAGGTCCGGACCTGGCGACCGTCTCTTATCAGCCATGCATTTGTATTTACCTCCCATATTTTTCAAGTTAGCTTGCACCTTCTGCCATATCGATGAAAGAGATAACGAAAACCGTTCCTCTTCGGGAACCCCAGAAGACCCCCCCTCTTTGAAAGTACAGAATTGGGGATGAAAACCATATGCACCAAGAAATGGTGACTTGCCAGTGGATTCCTGACGACGATTATTTATGGCAAACTCAGCTAACGGTAAATATGATGACCACAACTCTTGGTTTTCAGACACAAAACATCTTAGATATGTCTCAAGGTTTTGGTTGGTACGCTCAGTCTGTCCATTCGACTGAGGATGGAAAGCTGAGGAAAAGGACAAGTGTACCCCCAAACGGGAACAAAAAGCTTTCCAAAATTTAGAAATAAACTGGGTACCCCGATCCGAAACAACATCGGAGGGGACCCCGTAAAGCTTCACGATTTCACTGACGAATACCTGAGCAAGAGTCTTAGCATTAGGTAGTGCGGGTAATGCAATGAAGTGTACCATTTTGCTAAACCTGTCCACTACTACCAAAATAACTGTTTTACCCGCAGACAAAGGTAAGTCAGTGATAAAATCCATTGACAGACATGTCCACGGTCTATTGGGAATGACGAGTGGTAATAGAGACCCTGCAGGACGTGTATGTGAAACTTTTGCGCGCGCACAGGTAGAACAAGAAGACACAAAATCCAATACATCCTGACGCAACCTTGGCCACCAAAAACGACGAGACAATAGCTCCAAGGTTGCTTTACTACCCGGGTGCCCAGCAAATGCCGAATTATGATGTTCCTTTAATAATTCGAAACGTAGGTTCAACGGTACAAACAATTTCTCTGAGGGGCAAGAGACCGGGGCGTCCCCCTGGGCCTCTAATACCTTCCCCTCCAGAACAGAGTGTACCGCAGAAACAACCACTCCTCTTTGAAGAATGGGCACCGGATCACTCACATTACCCCCTCCAGGGAAACAACGAGAGAGTGCATCAGCCTTGGTATTCTTTGCCCCAGGACGATAGGTAATCACAAAGTTAAACCTGGTAAAAAATAGCGACCACCTAGCCTGTCTAGGGGTGAGACGCTTAGCTGATTCGAGGTAGAGAAGATTTTTGTGGTCCGTAATCACAGTGACGGGGTGGACTGCCCGCTCTAAAAAGTGACGCCACTCCTCAAACGCAAGTTTAATAGCTAATAGTTCCCTATTGCCAATATCGTAGTTCTTTTCTGCTGCAGATAGTTTTTTAGAAAAGAAAGCACAAGGACGCCATTTGCCAGGAGACGGACCCTGAGACAGCACATCCCCCACTCCCACCTCTGACGCATCGACTTCAACAATAAAAGGCTGAAAGACATCAGGTTGGACTAGTACAGGTGCTGAGGTAAACCTCTCTTTTAGAGAGGAAAAAGCAACTTTAGCGGCGTCAGACCATTTAGAAAAATCAGTCCCCTTCCTAGTCATGTCAGTAAGGGGTTTTACAATAAGTGAATAATTTTTAATGAATTTCCTATAGAAATTCGCGAAGCCCAAGAACCGTTGTAGTGCTTTGAGGTTCTCAGGAAGATCCCAATCTAAAATTGCCTGGACCTTCCTAGGATCCATACGGAAACCTGAAGCAGATATAAAATAACCTAGGAATTGTATCTCCTGAACGGCGAAGACACATTTTTCAATTTTAGCATATAATTTATTCGTCCGTAGGACCTGCAGTACTTGTCTGACATGCACCTCATGTGTTCTCAGATCAGACAAATAAATTAAAATATCATCTAGGAATATTACCACAAACCTGCCGATAAGATGACTAAAAATGTCATTAACGAAATGTTGAAAGACGGCAGGAGCATTGGTCAGACCGAAAGGCATAACTAGATTTTCATAATGCCCCTCAGGGGTGTTAAAAGCTGTCTTCCACTCATCCCCCTCCTTAATACGAATCAGATTGTAGGCCCCCCTAAGATCAAGTTTGGAGAACCACCTAGCACCCGCAATCTGGTTAAACAGGTCAGGAATGAGAGGAAGAGGGTATGGGTCTCGGATGGTTATCCGATTTAATTCGCGAAAATCTAGGCAAGGACGCAGGACCCCATCTTTCTTTTTAACGAAGAAAAACCCTGCAGCCACGGGTGAAGAAGAGGGTCTGATGTGTCCCTTAGCCAAGCTCTCGGAGATATAATCTTTCATGGCTTGTCTCTCTGGACCCGAAAGATTATATAACCTAGTCTTGGGTAATTTTGCGCCGGGAATAAGGTTAACCGAGCAATCATAAGGACGATGAGGTGGTAACTTCTGACAACCCTTTTCAGAAAAAACATATCCGAAATAAATGTAGGTAGGGTAGTTATGGAGGCGACTAAGCAATTGCTATTTAAGCAATTTTCTCTGCACTGCTCACTCCACTCCAATATCTCCCTGGCCTGCCAATCCACCACTGGATTGTGCGCTACCAACCAGGGAAGACCCAGCACTACCGGAGTGGGAAGCCCCTCCAGAACATAACATGAAAGCATCTCGTTATGGTGGTCCCCTACCCGAAGGTGTAAATTATGAACAATGTGGGTGAGGTTTCTCTGAGACAGAGGAGCAGAATCAATAACGAATATGGGAATAGGTCTCTGTAGCGTACAGAGAGACAAACCCATAGTGCGGGCAAAATGGGCATCTATCAAATTTACCCCTGCTCCACTGTCTAGAAAGAAAGAAATAGTCTCTGTCTTATCACCAAAAACAATAACCGCTGGCAACACAAATTGCGATGTACGTATGGAGGAAACATATACCCCCCGGCTGACATCCTCCACACAGCCTGGGGTTAGTAGTTTTCCGACGGTCTTTTGTTTCTGAGGAAATGACCCCTCTCCCCACAAAAAAAACAAACCCCACGCCTACGGCGAGCCTCAGGAGGACGGACCTGACGAGTAGTTCCTCCTAGTTGCATAGGCTCGTCTAAGTCCGTACAGACTAACTGCTGCTTGGGAGGGGTTACCAATTGCTCCGGTTTTTTCAACCTGTCCCTAAGGCGTCTATCTATTCGGATAGAAAGGGACATAACCGCATCAAGGGAAAAGGGGGTCTCATATATTGCAAGCGCATCCTTAACCCTTTCGGATAACCCAGAGCAGAACTGACTCCTGAGAGTCGGGTCGTTCCATTGGGTATCTGTAGCCCACCTACGGAATTCAGAGCAATACTCCTCTACCGGCCGCTCTCCTTGTAAGAGTCTCCGTAATCTTGATTCAGCCAATGCGACTCGGTCAGGGTCGTCATATATGAGACCCAAGGCCCCGAAAAACTCATCCACTGACCGAAGAGCCTGGGAATCAGTAGGTAAAGAGAACGCCCAGGACTGCGGGTCCCCCTGCAGCAGGGAAATAACAACCCCCACCCGCTGTTCTTCATTACCAGAGGAGTAAGGGCGCAGTTTAAAATATAATTTACAGGCCTCACGGAATGTCAAAAACTTGTCCCTTCCCCCAGAAAATCTGTCAGGGAGAGGGACCTTGGGTTCCGCAACAACCTGGTTACCAGTAGCAACCGCTGGGCTTGCGGTCAGTTGTAATTGCTGCTGTTGCTGGAGGACCGACGCCTTTAATCCTGCCACCTCCAAAGACAGGCCATGAAATTGTTTGGTCAGAGCAGCAATTTGATCCATACTGGATTCTAAGTAGGTAAAAAAAAAATGATAATTTTTTAATTTTCTTTACCTACACAAAATAAGGGCCAGATATAATGTAATGACCGGCGTCACGCACAGGGAGGAAAAAGGGAAAGCCCTGCCCAAGGGAGAGGGAAAGGTGGTGAACCCCTAACTCACCTTGCGGCTGGCACCTGACTGCCCTGACGTCCCTAGACGGGTTCCTCACCCGTGCGGCGATCACGTGCCTAAACCCTGGCTTTCCCTAAAATGAGCCCTAGATAGTGAACGGGCCGGTGGGATCGCTAGTCCGCACCACTGTCACTAAGAGGGAAACACCAGGGAGAGGACAGACAAACACATACACCCAGGTGGGCGACCACAATAGACCACAAAGGTCCAACAGGGATCCGGAGGGTAGCGTTCTGGACCAACTACCAGAGAACGCAGCAACACCGCTCCAGAGGGTCAGAATAGATGTCCAGGCAGGAAGCTCTATATCTGGCAACCAGAGAAGTGTGAGAGGGGAATATAAGGAGGTTTGGGAGTGCTGGACAAGGAACAGCTGAGGAGAAGGAGCTACGGATCCTTGAGTGAGCCAAAAGGGTTTGCAAAGCAAACCCAGAAAGCTACCATAAGGAAACCGCCCTATCTTACATAGGGCGTGCAGCCAACCGCTGCGACTTCCTGACCCCGGGTATAACGGAGTCAGGCGTGCTTCTTGACACCCTCGTCACAATATGTGGACAGGATGCAGGAGGAGAGATCCTCATAAATTTGGTAGCAGGAAAGGCTGAGATTAAGCCGGATTGTAGTGCTGGAAGCGGAGCTCCTCAACTAAGCAGCCAGCGCCATCAGCGTCCAGGCAACGCCCCCCACTTGTTATATTTTTTTTTGTGGAGGTGAGGTGACAAAAACAGCAATTCCATCATTATTTTTAACAATATTTTTACAGCGTTCACCGCGCATGATTAGTAACTTGATACCTTTATAGATCAGGTTGTTACGGAGGCAGCGATACCAATTATGTGTAGTTTTTTTATTTTTTAATAACTTATAAGTGAGTTATATGGGTTATATGCCATACATGCCATTTGGACGTAGGGTTGTGTCCAAATGCGTGAAGGGGTTAATATGCCTGGCATATATTTCTATACTTTTTTTATAGCTACTTTTTATTTTTTTTAAAGGGGTTGTCCAGTATCATTAATGGAGTTTTCTGGAAGGGACATGTTTTAACATAGAGACACTGTATCGAGACAAGTCTTATTAGACTTGTATGCTCTCCATTAAAGACAAACCAATGACTGTAGAGTCTAAGGATTCGTTAGATATAAGATAATCACGCTACTACCAGATGATGGTGAATGGTACTGTTTATTTTTTATTGGTGGTAAATGTCCTCTTCGGTCCCTCTATGCCACTAGTGGATGGTGTGATTAACACTGAGGGCAGAGTCCAACAAGTTACCATTTTCTTGTTGATGTTGTTATCCGTTGGCGCACAGGAGAGGAAAAACCCCCTGTGGAGGAAACCTCTAGGGAACCATGGCGTAAGGACTACCCTTCCCTTGGGTACAAGAGGCAGCTTGTGGACTAGAAGCGCTGGCGGTCAATTCATTGATTCGTGGAAGAATCTTCATCAACTTCCTGCTGCTTCTCTGCTCCTGCTACTCTGCAGGTTATGACCCTCAGGTTACTCCTAGTGACAGTTGGAAATGAAACTGAAGGACCAGGACTGTTATATCACAGTACCGATAAGTTGTCAGGAGAGTACATAGAGGTCAGAGGTTGGAATTTGAGGCTCATACAAGGACAGCAATTCTCGGTGGATTTTCCTGGTGAGTGTAATGTCATCAAGAGGCTCTGCTATAACATGATGGTTTTCTCCCACTGATCTATTGTGGACATCTGTATATATAGTGGAGCTGCTCACTTCCAGTGGTTTATCCTCCTCCAGATCCTGTGAACGATCTCTCTCACAATTCTGCCAAATGTTCTGCCAAGAGATAAAATAGCATTGTAATAGTGGTAACCATCTGCACTTTTACCCTGTAGACCCATCAGCAGACTATAAGCTTCCATCAGTGAATGGACTTCACACCACACTCTGCTGATAGAATTACAGGTAATGGAGGGAACTTTCAATAATGCCCATATTTCCCTCTCATTTACGATGACCCACCTGCGATGACGTATGACAGGTTCTTGTATTGGCTTTATGACCTGCCATCTGGCATTGGCAAAAGTGAATCCACAGAATAGCTTTTGATCTTTATCCGCCATTGGTGGCTTATTGGCTTCGGTGGAGGATAGGACATCATTTATTTTTTTCGATGTCATCACTGGTGGCTGTGGAGAGAAGATCCAAGATCCTGTATTTAACAAGAAAGGGCACAATGGAACTTTACTACTACCCACATATTCCCTGGATCCTGTACTTACTGGTCCTGGTTGGAATGGTGGACAAGCTGCTGCTTCCTCTATATCTGTCCACTCGATGTCCATGAAAAATGGATGTTCCCTGATGTTACATACCGCTAACTGGCGACTCTCTGGTGACTTGATTAAGAGCTGGAAAAAAATATATTGAAGACATTTCAGAATTGTAGATCACACTTTCCAATGTAGTCCCTAGTTTTCAATGTCATATTTAGCCGCTGTTGTACTGCTATATATTTTTATACTCACCCTCTCTATGAGGTCTCTGGCTTGTGGGTCGAGTCGTTTTGGGTAGGTGGGAAAATCGTTGATCAGTGACTTCTGAATTTTTTCCGGAAATATACTGGCAGAGAATGGATATTTGCCACTAGCCATCTGATATATCGTCACACCAGCTGAGAACCAGTCCACTGCCGTGTTGTAGGGCTTCTCCAGAAGAATCTGTAGAAATATCAGGTTGACAATAAAAAAATAAGAGCATTGTCCAGAGCAGCAGAAGTTATGGAGATGTCCAGCCCTATGCACAATGAGAAGCACATAGATGATTCCTCACCTCGGGTGCCATGTAGCTAAGAGTTCCGGCATATTGTGAGATCTTCCTTTCCCCAAAGATGTTCATCACGGCAAGACCGAAATCGGCAATCTTCAAGTGACCGGCGCTGTCCATTAAGATGTTTTCTGGTTTTATGTCTCTATGTATGATGCCTCTGTTATGGAGAAACTGCAGCCCACAGATGATCTCAGCTGCAAAAAATCTGATCACAAAAAAAGAGAAAACATCAACATTGAGACCAATAAATGATATAAAGATGGATGTTCCTGACAACTATTGTCTTTATCTAAAATATCTATGTTCTGCCTTACCTGGTGACTGGAATGGTGAATGGGGCTTTGGCATGTATGAGGTCACCTAGGTCTCCTCCGCTGAGAAACTCCATGATGAAGAAGGCATAGTCCTGTGATAAAGATAGAGCATATCATGTAAGTTTCAAAAAAAACTTAACTATGGAATATTAGAGTGCATATATATACCCTGCTTTGGAGATGTTATGCTTCTCAAGTAGAAGAAGCCAGAGGTTCAGGTTGACCTACCATCATAGTGCAAGTCTTGGAACTCATTTAAGTACAACAATGTTGGCAAAAGTAGCATGGGGTTGGAAAGAACTGACCTACTCACAAAACCCAGTAGTGAATAAGACTCTTACCTTGGTCTGGAAGGTGGCATAAGCATGGGTGAATAGTGGACTTTTCCCAGTCACCTCCAGGACCTGTCGCTCAATCAGAACGTTGTTACTAAAGTTCTGAAGCAGGACCCTCTTCTTCACCAGCTTCACTGCCAGTTGTTGTTGGCAGTCGGGATGTGTGGCCAGCATGACCTAGAGGAGACAGAACATTAGAACTTGAGGAACGGCGCATCCTGCCATGAGAAGACGTGAAATCTTGATTTTGCTATAGTCATATTACTACACATAAGGAAAAAGTGACAACAACTCCTGATACTTACTTTACCAAAACCACCCTCTCCAAGAATTTTATGGAAGGTGAAGCTTTCCAGTCCAGTCACAATGATGGGGGTTTCTGCTAGGGTTGTCACTGGTAGAGAGAAGAGACATTATAGTTAATATTCCTGCGTTTGGCCTCCAATAGTAATTACGTTATGAGAGGATAAGAGTTTTATGGGGCATGAAAAACAAAAATGCTCATTAATCATGTTCATAAGTGGGCAAACCCATTGATACGTTATTGGGGGATATTGGCTCTAGGTGTCTTAGATCTGCACTCACCTGACAGCTGTTCCATCTCAGTGTTATAGGATGTGCTTGGTCCATCTTCAGCTTTTCCCCCTGTCTTTTCTCCCCTCTTTCTCTTTTTTAGGATACTCTCCTGTATAGGGCTTCCAGGTCTTTTCGAAGCCTTGATCATTTTTTCTTTGCCGCCATCTTTCGCCTTCTCTGATGTTTCTATTCTCCTCCTCTTATTTGGCGGCTGAACTCTCCTCTTTCTCTTCCTTTTTCTTTTTTTGGGAAGATTCTTTGGAATCTCCATGTTCAGCCCATAGATGTCACTGGGTTGAGGAAGGTCCTGTGCGCCTTCAGCGCGTTCCATGATGACACTTGGAACGGCTTGGCTTACAGGCCCTCTTTTCTGGTCTTTGAACAAAACCAAAATTTGCTGAGCGCAAGTAAAAGTCGCCTTCACCCGTCAAGTGATGAAGAAATATGGCCGAAAGTCAGGCTGCAGAAAGCTAGAATCATGTGTTATATGACATCACAAAGGCATCTGTGACATCACCACATTCTAAAGGTCACATGACTTTACAGAGATACCAGTGTCATGGCTGGCTGTCAAAGGTGACATGACATTACGGGTACCTGTAACATCATTAGCCTGGCTGACAGGCCTGTGTTTATCAGCAGTTTTAAAGGTCCATGATTTTCTATTTACTAAGTCTCTCTAGCATTTATCATTTATATTATATCCAGTTTATTCCCAGAATAAAAACTCTCCTCTACAAACAGTTTAACAATGGAACAAGATGCAATTCTACTCTAATTATGCATCTTGTTAGGGAAAATGATACATTGTGTCCAGGGTAGACATGGCATCCCTTCATTCAGCTGATTGTCGGCGACAAATTACACAAGGATAGACATTCCTAAGGATACATCATTAATATTTAGGACAAGAATAAGACATGCTCTTTCTTTGAAAATGAATGGGTCCGCACCCGTTCCATAAAATTGCGGAACAGATGCGGACCCATTCATACAGTCGTGTGAATGAGCCCGAAGGTCTGTTAAGAACGGATAAACTGTCCATTTTTAACAGACTTTTTTTTTTCACTGATGCCTTTCTGAGAAATGGGCATTCAAAACGGACCCATTTAATTGTATGGTGTAGAAGCAAATTTTAAAATTTTTAAGAACATTTCCAAAACCCACTTTTTTAAGGACCAGTTCAGTTAAGAAGTCCCTTTGTGGGGCCTTCATAGTAGAAACCGCCTATAAATCACCAAATTTTAGAAAATACACCTCCCCTGATTTTACAAACTTTATTAAACCCTTGAGGCGTTCCATAAGAATTAAAGCAAAGTAGAGGGGACATTTTAAAATGTGACACCCCCTAATGTACTGCAAAAATAGAATCTAAATATATAATTATTTTTTTTACAGTAAAAATAGCAAAGACAAGGTGGAACAGCACCCGTGATCAGTTTAGAAGTGAGTTGTCGGAAACTTCACGTAGCGATGACGCGGGTGCAAAGAAACGTCCCTACATATACACCAAGCAGCTGCGGTTCTTAAGAGATATCATGAAGTTGCGGCCGTAAGTAAATATATATTATTACATTTTTATTTTTACTGGTCACCACAGTCACCGGACCTGAACCCAATCGAGATGGTTTGGGGTGAGCTGGACCACAGAGTGAAGGCAAAAGGGCCAACAAGTGCTAAGCATCTCTGGGAACTCCTTCAAGACTGTTGGAAGACCATTTCAGGGGACTACCTCTTGAAGAGAATGCCAAGAGTGTGCAAATCAGTAATCAAAGCAAAAGGTGGCTATTTTGAAGAACCTAGAATATGACATATTTTCAGTTGTTTCACACTTGTTTGTTATGTATATAATTCCACATGTGTTAATTCATAGTTTTGATGCCTTCAGTGTGAATCTACAATTTTCATAGTCATGAAAATAAAGAAAACTCTTTGAATGAGAAGGTGTGTCCAAACTTTTGGTCTGTACTGTATATACACTGCTCAAAAAAATAAAGGGAACACTTAAACAACACAATGTAACTCAAGTCAATCACACTTCTGTGAAATCAAACTGTCCACTTAGGAAGCAACATTTAGTGACAATCAATTTCACATGCTGTTGTGCAAATGGGATAGACAACAGCTGGAAATTATAGGCAATTAGCAAGACAACCCCAATAAAGGAGTGGTTCTGCAGGTGGTGACCACAGATCACTTCTCAGTTCCTATGCTTCCTGGCTGATGTTTTGGTCACTTTTGAATCCTGGCAGTGCTTTCACTCTAGTGGTAGCATGAGACGGAGTCTACAACCCACACAAGTGGCTCAGGTAGTGCAGCTTATCCAGGATGGCACATCAATGCGAGCTGTGGCAAGAAGGTTTGCTGTGTCTGTCAGCGTAGTGTCCAGAGCATGGAGGCGCTACCAGGAGACAGGCCAGTACCTCAGGAGACGTGGAGGAGGCCATAGGAGGGCAACAACCCAGCAGCAGGACCGCTACCTCCGCCTTTGTCCAAGGAGGAACAGGAGGAGCACTGCCGGAGCCTTGCAAAATGACCTCCAGCAGGCCACACATGTGCATGTGTCTGCTCAAACGGTCAGAAACAGACTCCATGAGGGTGATATGAGGGCCCGACGTCCACTGGTGGGGGTTGTGCTTACAGCCCAACACCGTGCAGGACGTTTGGCATTTGCCAGAGAACACCAAGCTTGGCAAATTCGCCACTGGCGCCCTGTGCTCTTCACAGATGAAAGCAGGTTCACACTGAGCACATATGACAGACGTGACAGAGTCTGGAGACGCCGTGGAGAACGTTCTGCTACCTGCAACATCCTCCAGCATGACCGGTTTGGCATTGGGTCAGTAATGGTGTGGGGTGGCATTTCTTTGGAGGGCCGCACAGCCCTCCATGTGCTCACCAGAGGTAGCCTGACTGCCATTAGGTACCGAAATGAGATCCTCAGACCCCTTGTGAGACCATATGCTGGTGCGGTTGGCCCTGGGTTCCTCCTAATGCAAGACAATGCTAGACCTCATGTGGCTGGAGTGTGTCAGCAGTTCCTGCAAGACGAAGGCATTGATGCTATGGACTGGCCCGCCCGTTCCCCAGACCTGAATTCAATTGAGCACATCTGGGACATCATGTCTCGCTCTATCCACCAACGTCATGTTGCACCACAGACTGTCCAGGAGTTGGCAGATGCTTTAGTCCAGGTCTGGGAGGAGATCCCTCAGGAGACCGTCCGCCACCTCATCAGGAGCATGCACAGGCGTTGTAGGGAGGTCATACAGGCATGTGGAGGCCACACACACTACTGAGCCTCATTTTGACTTGTTTTAAGGACATTACATCAAAGTTGGATCAGCCTGTAGTGTGTTTTTCCACTTTAATTTTGAGTGTGACTCCAAATCCAGACCTCCATGGGTTGAAAAATTTGATTTCCATTTTTTTATTTTTGTGTGATTTTGTTGTCCGCACATTCAACTATGTAAAGAACAAAGTATTTCAGAAGAATATTTAATTAACTCAGATCTAGGATGTGTTATTTTTGTGTTCCCTTTATTTTTTTGAGCAGTGTATATTGTAAGAAGGAACAAGGAGCCGTCATTGACGGAAGATACGTGTCACCGAGGTTCCTGGCCTCGGTGAGGTAAGAACCGGATTTTTTCCTGACGTGTCAGTTTTGTAGTGCAGTCTGACACTTCAGCTGTCAGAATGGCTGTAAAGCCAATCCGGGCCGGTTCTTATTGGGAGCAGCCAAAGAGCAGGGTGGGTGGCTGTTCCCCACGGTTCCAGGCCGGGTTTTGGCTGGGATATAAAAACTCAGCCAGCAAGTTCAGCTGTGTGGATTATCCTGAGGAGCTGAGGAGTCTGTGGTTTGAGACACTGAGGCATCTATTTGTGAGAGCCATAGGCTGGGGAAACAGGCCACTAAAGCCTGCTGCGGACTGTAGGTGAAAATTTCTTGATTTTCCTATTTTATGACGTAAAGTCATGATTTTATTAAAGACACGGAGGCGAGTATTGCATCAACTTTCTTTACTGATCTACCATAGCAGCAAAGAACAAAACTGGTATTACATAGAGAAAAAACCATGGTAACCAACTCCTCCCCACTATCTCAGTATATATAGGATCAGCCTTCTGGAATCCTCCTCTTTCTTTGCGAAGACCACCGGAACGAACGTAACTTCCAAACGTCAACAGAGACCTGGAACCGGAACTTCCAACAGCTGAGATCTTCAACGGAAGATGGTAATTTGAACCAAGGAACAGGAAACACTCCCCTGGAATCTCGAGTACGATCTGCACCGTGAAAGCCGTTCAACCTGCGAACAACAGAAGAAGGGGACCAAATAATATGTGATTGAAAACCACCCATTCCTGCAATTCTGAAGAATGCAAAGCAATAAGCAAATAAATAATACTTATAATAACATAATAATAATAACAATAATCCCATTTGCGTGTCTTTAATAAAATCATGACTTTACGTCATAAAATAGGAAAATCATGAAATTTTATGACAAGACACGGAGGCTCGTATTGCAAGTTTAAAGCCTAGAAACCACAGACGCAAAGGCATGAGAAGGTGGCCTGAAATAGAACTCACAAAAAGTGGACACCCTAGACCAGTCCGCTAACTTCATTACATCCTCCACGCAAGCACCAGAGACAGTCATAGAGGTAGCTGCCGCGCTGTGGACTGAATGTGCAGTGAAGATACTAGAATCAATACCCGCCAAGGAAAGGATCCACTTAACCCAGCGTGAGAGGGTCATGCTGGTGACAGGAGCGAAAGGTCTGCGAAAAGAGATGAACAGATGAGGGAACTGTGCCGAACGAAAAACGGAGGAGCGGGACTCATATTCCTGAAGGCAAGCCACCGGACACAGCTGAGGAGAAAGAGGGAAAGCAGGATATGCCACCGAACGGATATTGGTCTTGGTCCGTCTGGAGATATTAAAATGAACACCCTCCGGAGGTAACGATCTGGCGTCATGATCCAGGGCGCGCACGTCAGAAACCCTTTTACAGAAAATCAAACAAAGCAAAGTGACCAGCTTGGCCGACAATTGGCGAAGAGACAACAAAGAGTTCAATGGCCAGTCCGAGAGGAATCTCAAAACCACCGCAACATCTTAAGTGGTGGAAAAACGAGGTCTGGGAGGCCGGGAAAGGCGAGACCCCTTGAGCAAACGCCGGACCAGAGGATGTTGCCCAGCAGGACAACCCTCGAAACCAATATGTCTGGACGAGATAGCCGACCTATATACATTAATGGTGCGATAAGCTTTACCCTCGTCATACAAAGAGGACAAAAAGGAAAGAATCGCACCTACAGGAGCCTGAAAGGGATCCAAGTCGCGGGAGGCGCACCAGCGAAACCAAGAGTTCCAGGAGGATCTATAAGCTCGTCTTGTGCCTGGAGCCCACGCGCTCTCCAGTAAGAATGTAGTTGTGTCCGAAACCCCTGAGATGTCCCAGGAACTCCTGAGACCCTGCAAGCGAGGAGACATAAGGACCCTGGCTGAAGAAGGGGGTGAGATTCCCCCAGGGGACCCCGGAGAAGAGACCGGAGATCCGGGAGGAGGAGTGGATAATCGACCAGCAGATCTAGAAGCTGAGGGAACCAAGGCTGGGCTCTCCCATAAGGGACGATCAGGATAAGATCCGCCATCTGACGCTGGATCTGCAAGAGTACCCGTGGAATGAGGGAAAAAGGTGGGAACGCATACAGCAGAGCATCCCCCCAGGGCTGGAGAAAAGCATCTATGGCTTCCGCCGATGGATCCGGCCGCCAGCTGAAGAACCTGGGTAACTGGGTGTTCAAACGGGTAACAAACAGGTCTATAGAGGGGAAACCCCAGTGAGAAGCTAAAGCAAGGAAAACCTGCTCGTCTAGCTTCCAGTCGCTGGAGTCTGACATGTAACGAGAGTTCCAGTCCGCCAAAGTATTGTGCAGGCCAGGAAGATGCTCCGCCACTACCATAATGCCCCGGGCTAGGCAAAACTCTCAAAAATCCTTCGCAAGGTGAGTAAGGACTGAAGAACGTGTTCCCCCCAAGCCGTTGACGTATCGGACCGCGGACACATTGTCCATCCGCAATCTGATACAAGACCTGATGGTGCCATTGGCGAAGCTGCGAATCGCAAATGACCCTGCTAGCAATTCTAAACCATTGATATGGAGGCGTGTCTCCCACGGGGACCAAGGTCCCCCCGTAGACACCCCCTCGCAGTGTGCGCCCCAACCGGGTAAACTGGCGTCTGACTCGATAATAAGGTCTGGTTGCGGACCAAAAATCGCCTTGCCATTCCATACCGTGAGGTTCTGGATCCACCATTGTAACTCGTCCCGTGTCTCTTTGTCCAGAACAATGGTGTCGGCATAGGAAGACCCCGCCCGAAGGTGAGCAATCTTCAGGCGTTGCAAAGCCCGATAGTGAAGCGGGGCTGGGAAGATGGCCTGAATGGAAGCTGCAAGGAGCCCGATAATCCGAGCAAGATGGCGAAGGGTGAGATGAGGACGTACCAAGGTATGCAGCAGCTCCTTGCGGATAGCGTGAATCTTGGTCAAAGGAAGGTGGAGGGTCTGGGAAATGGAGTCCACCCTGAATCCTAGAAACTCTATCGAGGTGGATGGGCTGAGGCAGGATTTTTCCTGGTTGATAACAAATCCCAGGCTGGAGATAAGGTTGGTGGACATGTGTAAGTGATGTAACAGGAGCTGAGGGGTCTGTGCCATAATGAGGATATCGTCTAAGTATATAATCATGCGGACCCCCCTGCTGCGTAGCCATGCAACCACTGGCTTCATTAACTTGGTGAAACACCAAGGGGCGGAGGATAGACCGAACGGCAGGCAGGTGAAACGCCAGATCTGGCTGTTCCAATAGAAGCGGAGCAGGTCTCTGGAAGCAAGGGCTACGGGGACAGTCAGGTAGGCGTCCTTGAGATCTAGTTTGACCATCCAATCCCCAGGGATGAGCATATCTCTCAGTAGATGGATGCCCTCCATCTTGAAATGACGGTATTGTACTAGGGAATTGAGAGCTCTCAAGTTGATCACCGGGTGCATCTGGCCACCCTTCTTTTGTACCAAAAACATGGTACTGATGACACCCTCAGAATGTGTGGGAGCACGTTCTATTGCACCCTTCTGGAAAAGCTCCAGAAGTTCTGAGTGAAGCTGTTGTTGGGAAGAAGTGGGATGCGGTGGGGGCGGGGTGAGGAGTTGCCCCGGGTGGGCGACCAGGTCTATTACAAAACCCTTGACAATGTTTAGAATCCATGGGTCGGAGGAGATCTCTGACCAGACATGGAAAAAATACTGGAGTCTGCCCCCGACACACTCGACTGAAGAATGAGGAGGAGAAATATGGGATGGACTTACCAACTGGTCTTCTGGAACTGGGGGCACCCCTAAAGCCTCTGGAACGTCCGGGAGCGCCACGTGAAGGAAAAAAGGAGGGTTGGTATCTTTGATCCTGCAGGGACGATCTGTATGTGTAGGAGCCTCTTCCCGTACCTCGGGAATGGGAGTAGGACCGGCCGGACAGTCGGCCCCTGGAACTGCCGGCCCTATTAGAGAAACGGTTGTTGAAAACCCGCTTCATAGAGGATTGCGCTTTGTCTAGCGCTGTAAATGCGCCCACATATCTGCCTAGCTCCTTGATGAAAGGTTCACCGAAGAGCAGGCCCTGGGCCTCCTTGCCCGCCTCAGTCAGTGCCAGGTTGGACAATTTTGGTTCTACTTTCATAAGAATTGCCTTGCGTCTCTCAATGGACAGTAAGGTGTTGACATTTCCCGTAATGCAGATGGCTCTTTGAATCCATTCGCCCAGTTCTACTGGGTCAACCAGCTTGCCCTCAGATTTAGCGGCCTCTGCCAAGTCAAAAATCATTGCCAATGGACCAGTAATGTCCAGCAGTTTATCTTGAACCGCCTTTTAAAGCCGAATCTAGCCCTTTTTTAGGATTGAAACCTGTCTTGGCTATAAATTGGACCATTTTAGGGTCGACAGAGGGCGTCTCACAAATTTTATGGGGTATAATAGGACGTGGGCATTCAGCGCGTAATTTGTTGCGCGACTCTCTTGATAGAGGAGTGCGAATCTTGGCCTCTAAGTATTGGGCCACAAGGGTGGCGGGCAGCCACTCTGCGGAACGAGGGTGGTGGAGTTCGTCCGGGTTAAACAGTGGCTCCCCTAATGAGTCTATTAATAGATCATCTGACTGACTATCAGAAGGGATGGGTGTGGGTCTAATGGCTAAGGGAATCTGTCCCGATCCAGAGGGATCCAGCGCCACATCTGCCAAATCATCCCCTGAGTCGTCCAAGGACTCTACATGTGCCTCCTCTATAGACTCTCCCTCAGAGTCAGTCACTGGCTCAGGCAAAATCCTGGCCGTCTTCCACGCACGCGATTTTTCCGCCTGGCGTGGACAGGCTCTCTTAGGCGGCATATCTGCGTGTTCAAGTGATGGAACTAGGCCATCTTTCAAGTTTGTTCTGGAGGCAGGTGGCAGTGTACTCTGCGCTAAAGCTGGTGTTGGATCTGAGGGCCCTGGGAGAACACCAAGTGCTTGGGAGATGGACTGGGATATAGCAGACGTCATGGAACCCATAGCCGATATGATGGCATTGGAGATGGACTGCTGCAGCAGAGTGGCATGGTCATCAGGAGATGGAATGACAACTACTCTGTCCAGGGAAGGGAGAGAAACTACCGGAGTAGGATTGTCCTGAGTAGGGGCCGCAGGCGTACTAGTGACGGACATAATGAGAGAAAAGGAGGAGGGAGTATATCACCCCACACCACCAAATATTAAAGGTGAAGAATCTGAGGAAGAAAAGGAAAAAATACCAAGTCAGGGGAGAGCACCCTAGTAATATATGCCAAAAAACGCAGGAGAAGGAGGCAGAAGGACTCACCAGAAAAGGCGCAGCAGCGCTGAAGTGAACCGAGCGCAGGGACAGGCAGGAGGAACTGACGTGCCCGGCAGAGAAGGCGGTGAGAATCCCGCGAGAAAACGGGGGCGGAGCCGACCAAGCGCGCAAAAGCAAAGACCGCGAAGAAGCGAAGAAGAAGCGAATTAAGGATGGCGCCCGAAATCCCGCCTATCGCGAGAACTCGGGCGGCTGAAGAGAAGGATGACGGAGATGAAAGTAGAAGGACCGGACAAAGTACAAGGTAAAGTTAACCCAAAACCCGGCCAGGGGGGAGCGGAGAAGGTATAGCACGGACCCAGAGAGAGGGGCCTGGATAACTGAACAAAAGGGGGAAAGAACTCCGGGTGGACAAGAACCAAATCAAAAAAACGGAGCACAGGCGCTTAAACCAAGCACATCAAACAAAACTGCCCCCAAGAAAGGGGCAAGTAAAATAAACTGACCCAATACAAGATAAAACAAACGTAATAAAGGAGAAAGTACTTATCTGCCATGGTAGCAGCAAAGAAAGAGGAGGATTCCAGAAGGCGGATCCTATATATACTGAGATAGTGGGGAGGAGTTGGTTACCATGGTTTTTTCTCTATGTAATACCAGTTTTGTTCTTTGCTGCTATGGTAGATAAGTAAAGAAAGTTGATGCAATACGAGCCTCCGTGTCTTGTCATAAAATCATCTGCTGACCAGGTGAAGTCTTTTTTAACTGTGAACTTTGTGTGGTGTGAACAGGCACCAAAACTGAACACTTACTTTTGGCTTGTTTACTTGCTATGTGTGAATAAACACTGAAACTTTGATTTACAACCTTGGTTTTTGCATCTGTACTGCGTCCGCTTACCCTGCCTACCAGAGCGAATCCCCACAATATATACACATTGTGGTAATATAAGTAGACTTATTAGGTATCGCCGCGTCCATGAAAACCTGATCTAAAAAAATATCACATCACCTTACCCCTTGGGTTAAAACATTAATACATATTAAAACGGAGCCAAACAAAAAAAAAAAAATTCTCCCCAAAAAAGGTAGCAAAAAAAACTACTCTTTCAGCAAAGAGACCCTGCAAAAACCAATTGGTGGTAAAACAAAAAAGGTGTATAGAAAATTTAGACAAAAACAGTAATTTTTTTAATTTTTATTACAGCACTGTTGATAATCTGGAGGAGCAAACTGGGTCGGTAGATTCGGATGAGACCCAAATAGAGACTCAGAAATCACCGGATGACGCCACAACAAACCCACCAGAGATGTCACAGCAAATTCAGACATCAAGTGGTCCAGAGGATACACCAGCAGAGATCCGTCCAGCACCAAGACGCTGGGGCCGGAATCCTCCTGTGCAAGCACCAACAGATAATCGTGCAGTGGTAGATAGTCGAGTACTAGACTATCTAAATAGAAATCAATCAGAGAGCCCTGAGGAATTAGCGGACTTGATTGTCCCGCAGGATTCTAGTGAGGGGGGCAAACTCCTTCCTTTTGGCCAGGCTTGTCGCAGATAAATACGGGAATACCGAGATGCCGCCAAAGGAGCTGGTGGGCTCCGGGTCCTTCCGCAGTGCTTTCAGAAAGGCTTCTTTGACTTGGTAGAAGTGTATCCTCGCCAGGACATCATGAGGGACCTCTGGAGCAAGGCTTGACGGCTTGGGGATCCTGTGAATGCGGTAAATAGAAAGGTTCATCTCTGAGAGACTTGGCAAGGCCTCTTTGAGTAAGGTTTTCAGCAGTGAGAGTAGCTGATCAGGGCCCACCGTCTCAGGCACACCCCGGAGTCTCACATTGTTTCGTCGACTCCGGTCCTCCATGTCGGCAACTTTAGATGGTAGCTTGCCTACCTCCTCCTCAAGGGCAGCGTTAGCATCTACCAGCAGATTATGTGAGGTGGTAAGTTCCGCCATCTTGCCTTCTAGATGCGAAGTGCGCTCTCCCAGCTGTGTTATTTCAGCTTGTACTTCCCTGAGAACGATGTGGAAGTCCTCTTTTATGGAAGATCGTAGGGAGTCCAGCATACTCCGGAGCAGCTCCTCTGTAAGCGGTGAGGAGCTATCTGATAGTTGTCGGGATGTGGCGCGAACTTCGCTCGGCGAGGAAGCGGAGAAGCCGTCACAAGATGGTGTGGAGGGCAGCTTCGGGCTTACGCGCAACGGCGGAATTTTGTGAAAGAACTCTGTGAGTTTCGCCGGAGCCTGGCGCTTCTTGACTCGCCCCATATGTGGACAGGATGCAGGAGGAGAGATCCTCATAAATTTGGTAGCAGTAAAGGCTGAGATTAAGCCGGATTGTAGTGCTGGAAGCGGAGCTCCTCAAGTAAGCAGCCAGCGCCATCAGCGTCTAGGCAACGCCCCCCACTTGTTATATTTTTTTTTGTGGAGGTGAGGTGACAAAAACAGCAATTCCATCATTATTTTTAACAATATTTTTACAGCGTTCACCGCGCATGATTAGTAACTTGATACCTTTATAGATCAGGTTGTTATGGAGGCAGCGATACCAATTATGTGTAGTTTGTTTATTTTTGAATAACTTATAAGTGAGTTATATGGGTTATATGCCATTTGGACGTAGGGTTGTGTCCAAATGCGTGAAGGGGTTAATATGCCTGGCATATATTTCTATACTTTTTTTAAAGCTACTTTTTATTTATTTTTAAAGGGGTTGTCCAGTATCATTAATGGAGTTTTCTGGAAGGGACATGTTTTAACATAGAGACACTGTATCGAGACAAGTCTTATTAGACTTGTATGCTCTCCATTAAAGACAAACCAATGACTGTAGAGTCTAAGGATTCGTTAGATATAAGATAATCACGCTACTACCAGATGATGGTGAATGGTACTGTTTATTTTTTATTGGTGGTAAATGTCCTCTTCGGTCCCTCTATGCCACTACTGGATGGTGTGATCAACACTGAGGGCAGAGTCCAACAAGTTACCATTTTCTTGTTGATGTTGTTATCCGTTGGCACGCAGGAGAGGAAAAAACCCCTGTGGAGGAAACCTCTAGGGAACTGTAAGGAAATTTTTACTCTCTTCCCTAACGGTGTGTCCCTAACACATGATTTCAGTGGCCAGCTTGAATTAAGCCTTACCGGTACCGGGAGAATGAAGAAGATAGACCATATGAACACATGTCTATTTCCAATCCATTCTGGTTTATTCACAGCTGGCAAACAGTTTTAAAAGAGGGGGTTGAGCTTCCTTTACATCCAATCATATGTTAGCATTAGTATTTGACCAATAGTATGGTCACACATAAGCTCTGCATTAACATAATAGCTGACTCCTAGTAACAGCATTTGACCAATCAGGTATATACACATAAGCTAGCAGACACTTGAGTCAGATGTCCTTTTATGGCTAGAAGGCTGTTCATACTTTCAACATGTATGGATTTCATGAAACAGTTTAAGGAAGTGTCTCACATTCCATAGGGGGGAGGGAGGTTTTGTAGTGCACTAACCAAATGTAATACACGTGGCTAAATGAGACAAAATGGAGTCACATATATCCCATCAAATCCCCTCTTAGAACCTTATATATATACCTTATACTATATGGTTCTTTCTCTGCTCTTCCTTGGTTTGCTTATAAGCCTTTAGGTAATCCATATACCCTTCAGCAGTATAATCCTCAGGCTTTGTTGAGGTTGGGTTTACCTCTTCTACCTCTACCGGAGTATAGAGGAATGTTGAGTGTACCCCTCTTTCGGCCACCTTTTTGACATATGGTAAGAAGGGAGGGCACACACTACAGACAACAGCAGAGACCCACTATTGCAGCGACCACGGCGAGTGCCACTCCTAAAACATATCTTATTTGACCAAAGTCAGGTATTCAGCCAAAAAGCCAGTCCCACCAACCTTGGTCAACATCCTGTTTTATATGTTTTCTCATCTCCTCTAATTGGCCTATTTTATCTTTTATTCCACGGGAGTGATCTAATAAATTGAAACAACACATCCCTGCGAACGCTGAGCATCCTACACCATGTTGGAACAATAAATAGTCAAAAGTTGCCCTATTCTGCAAGATAGCCTTTTCATACGATTGTATATCCAGCAGCATATCTTGCAGAACTGCACCAGTGACATTTATCTGTTTTACCATAAAACAGGCAAGTTTTGATATTGTCCTGTGGTTATATATGGCCAACCCTGGTACTCCTATCAAAGATACCCCTAAACTCATATATTCTGATCTAGAGAGGAGATTCACATTATAATCACAATTTTCCGGTAACTGTAGGGAAGTGTCTCTCGTGTGTCGTGTCTGCACTGCTGGAAATAGTGGTATCATTGCTAATGTCAGCCTGGCTATTGTACAGGGTCCCTCTGTAATATTGGCCGGTATGTATGTGTAACTAGTATTCCCACAGGCCAATACCCATCCTGTTGGTAGAGGTACATGTTTGTCTAGGGATGGTACTGTTTTTGTAATATTACATTGCATATTCTTTCCTGATATTATCTTTTTACAACTACCTAAATCTCTATCACAAATATTTGGCTTAATCTTATTCTGCATTTTTGCTTGTATGCAGGGAGGCAATAGTGTCTCATCACAGGTGAAGTTATAACATATTTCTGCTGCTGTGACAAGACCTGTAATTATTTCTATCATATTACTCTGCAGATTCTCATATGTAGGACAGTCATAACAAGCATGATAAGGATTTACATATCCATATTTAACATCATGATCCTCCAAGTCTGTGTCATTCCATTGGGAACGTAGGAGCTCCGTCCATACGTCTAGTGGGGTGGGGACTGCTACCAGACATGTCTCCAAAATGTTAGATGCCGATAAAGTGGTTTGGAGACAAAAGTCAGTTAAGTTCAGAGTTTTGGCCAGGTACAGCCATAAGTTCTCCTTTGTCTTGCATAGACTGTCTTCCCCTCTGCATTCTGTTTCCAGGTATATCTGTCTGTTCCACAGCCATGGGACAGTAAGTAGGAGACACAAAATTACAATTATTAAGGCACTACATCTCAGCCATCTCGAGGAATTTCCCGACTGCGTCATCTCGTTGGGGGTCAAGGCTGTCTGCCTCCGTTAGTACCCCTTCTGTATCTTCTTCGAGGTCAAGGCTGTCTGCCTCCGTTAGTACCTCTCTTTTCTTCACCAACTTAATCCTTGTGGCGTGGATCCACGTGGGCGATTGTTCAGTGAGGACCGCTGTTCTGGTGATCGCGACTACCTCGGTGGGTTGTCCGTAGGTGAAACTTCCTGGTTCCTTTCCCTTCTTTAAGATCTTGATCATCACCTGGTTGCCTATCCGGAATGGACGGGTTGATTCCTGTGAAAGAGAAGGAGACTTACAAACAACTTTTTCTTCAGTTTTACTGAGGACTTTGATCAGATTAGTACTTCTCTCTGATCAGGTCCAAGTCCCCTTCCTGCACCACCAGGGGGCGTCTTGCCCATGGTGTGGGGAAAGGCCTACCCATGAGTATCTCAATGCTGTTTATGTCCTACTCTGTGGAATGTCCTACTCTGTGGAAATGTGCTACTTAAGATGGAAGCACTGTGTTGGGGAATGCATAACTTCCCCTCTTCGCAGACTAATCCTATCTCAGGATTTTTCTGCAATACTGGATAACACCAGTCCTGCTGTTCCTGTTCAGTGACATACCACTGAAGATCAGTAAGTATTTGCAGCATCTCAGGGGTTGGAGATGCCAAACATGGCATCTCCCAATGGTTATACAAACCTGTGAGGTTGCTTTTGGCAACTCATTTCGCCATCTTAACTGCCAGCGCATTGCCCTGTGAGACATGATCCTTACCATCTGCTGCCGTAAATCCTCTCCTCTGCCAGATCATACCATGGTCCCACACTACCCCATGTGTGTACCTACTCTCAGTATGAATGGTGACAGGTCTATCAGCATGTAGAATACATGTCCTAGTGAGTGCAATAAGCTCAGCTGCCTGCTGTGTTGAGTGCGGATGTCCTTGAGTAGGCCTACAACATCATGAGTGGTGTGCAAAATGGTGTAATGTCACATTGTGAAAGAATTTGCCGACTCTACCATCATAGCACAGGCTGCAAGAGAACGCAGACATGCCGGCATCCCCTGGACAGAGGTGGGCATTACCTTTGAGAAAAACACACAAGGACGCAACTTGCCTCCGTTTTCTTGTGTCAGTACACCCGCCATGGTTTTACAATTTTGGCGTGCAAACATGTGGAAGGGCATATTATAGTCAGGGAGGCCCAGCCCTGGACTCGACATGAGCGAACATTTCAGATAATCAAATGCATTGTACATTTCAGAAGACCATTTAATCAAATCTGGATTTCCATCCAGAGTGGCTTGCCTCAAAACATTGTCAATAGTGGGAGCAACCAGTAATCCATTGTCTACCGTTTATCATACCAAGGAAAGATAACATTTCTTTCTTGGTGTGCGGGGCGACCAAACCCGCAATAGACTGGACTCTTTCTGCGCTGATTCTCCGTTCACCTTTTGTGAGGACAAAGCCCAAGTATTCAACCTGCATTTTACACCATTGCATTTGCTTAAGTGTCACTTTGTGACCACATCCTGACAACCATTATAACAGTGATAAACCATCCTGAATGCTGGCCTCCGCTGACATGCTACACAGTAATAAATCATCGACATATTGCAGCAGCACAGAACCTTGGGGGGATGTACCATGACTCTAACATCGCTCGGAGGACTATGCTGTACACTACAGGTGAATCAGCATATCCCTGGGGCATCTCTGCACCAGGTCAGTTGGCGTCTGTCAAAGGAAAAAGCAAAAAGTAGTCTGGTTATCTTATCAACTGGGATAGAAAAGAAAGCATTTTTCAGATCTATCACACTGAACCAAACAGCGTCTGCTGGAATGGCAGATAATAATTAAGTGACATCAGGTACAACAGGGGCTATAGGCACAATGATGTTGTTGATGGCCCTTAAATCCTGTACAAAGCGGGCAGCACCATCTGCCTTTGTCACTGGATTCACGGGCGTGCTGTAGGGTGAAATCACCTCTTCCAGGATTCCCTTTTGTAGGAATTCTTCTATCATTGGCCTAAGCCCATCAAGTTTCTCTTTTAACAGCAGGTATTGTTTCTGGAACACTGAGATGACACCTGGTTTCACAGTAGCTGTGTAATGTGTGCAATCTATGAATCCTGTGTCATATTCATTTGAGGACCATAATGCAGGGTTAATATTATTCTGGGTGGTCCTGTATGTTTGCAAGAATCAGTGGCACTGGTGTAGAGACTGGAATGAGACCTGAGTGTATTCTTATGTCCTGATTCTTTGCTGATACCTGCAAGTTAAGCCTAATGAACAAATCTCTCCCTAATAGGCTGACTGGGTAATCTAGTATAATGCTAAATACATGACATGATGTATTCCCTGTCCATGGTTTCTACTGGTAAGGAATCTGTTCTGTATGTCCTTGTCAGTACCCCATTTATTCCCATAGAGGGCTCACATTTCCTTCCTGACACTCTGAGTCACCTAAGTCCGCCCCTTTTGGTGGACGCTTTGGTCTGTCTTCTGTTCAGCCATTAGTATCTTAGCTGTCCATACGAGCAGAGCTCTGATGTTAAGCACAACACTGAACATGTAACATGTAACTGCAAACATTGAAACAAACAGATCTGACAATACAGACATGAACACACAAAGGGCCCATAAAAACTTTTCATTGAAATAAAAATGTACAGCTTGATCAATGCTGTTGGTACCAATAAAAAACCCAAAAACTTCCAATAAAATAAAATAAAATTCTTAATGCGCATATTTAAAAACAAATACCGTATTCCATACGCATTCATATACATTTTCATGTACTCATCTTCACAAACCAGCTCATAACCACGCCCTTATACATAAAATATGAATTACACACACAGCTCTGCTACGTACATATAACTCAGAGCCACACCCATTCACATTCCACTGAATCATGTATCTTTCACCCAATCACACAATCTCTTTGTTACATCCCAAAACTTGCAGCACAGACAAACACAGCAATTGCTGATGGTCTGTCACTGTAAAACAATATACATGTTAATCATACAGTCATTTTGTTAAAATTAACAAATCATCTTATATGCCATGTGGTTTTTTTTTTTTTTTTTTAATGTTACACACATCGCCACTTATTGTATATAACTAACACTTCCCCCATTTCCTCTGCCTTGCGTCTCCTATTTCAGGAGTGTTGAAACAGGGGAAGTAAAGCAATACATCAAGGACATTCAGCTGTACCACATGTTCCTCAAACTTTTACTCACATCTGAATAAGAACTTATTGGGTGCAACCTTAGATTGATACGAGTGGACACTTCTAATTAGCATCATCACTGCAGGCACATTTTAAACCATCGGAACATACAATTTGGAAAGATACAATCAATACTGGAGCCCTGTCTGGAATATCTTATAGATAACACAGGTTAGTATCTTCACATTGCTGCTTATGCATTACCAATTAGCAGCCCCCCTCCCCCCTCAACCCCCATATGAAATTCCTGAGCAGAGGAGAGGGGTGAGATGGGAGGGAGTTCTCTCTGAAAACACATCTCAAACAGGACAGGAAGAAGTTTTTTTGTAGTACTACAAGTGACATTTTGGAATGTGGTGGGGGGGAGGGATGCCTCATGGCAACCTTTGTTCTCTATAGGATTCAAAATCCTCCATCTTGAAATAAGAAATGCTGCTCATTTCATTTCTCTAACTTCAAGTTCTCTCCATATACACTTTTTCACCATAACTCAGCTTGCACCAGGCTATTATTATCCTTTAACAACTTCTCTCTTCAACTATCAATACACTTATGCATTAACTGTCCATCTTTTAGTGCTGTAATCTCTAATTCTAGGACTATAAATCGTCACTATTTAAACACACACAGATCATTAGGGCAACAAAACTTAACCAGTTCATTTCTGAACGTTTAACACAAGCCCTTTCTAATTGCAAACACTGAGACACTTTTTCCCTTGCCATGAATTAACTTCCTGACTCTGCTGTGTCTTGTCACTCACTATAGCCCCCCTTCACAATCACAGGAGCTCTGATGTACACTGTCTGTAAGCTTCTAACAGATTTTTTGCAGCTTTTCAATCCTGCCAGCCTGGCATAACATTCTGTTTCACATTTTTAACTGTCAATTCTCACATCTTGCCCAATTGTCTACTCATGTGTTAACTAGGAAATAATTTGTGGGACTAGACCGTGCAACAAAGTTTACATGTTGGCAGTGATGGAAACAGAATGATTTCAAAGCGGGATGCGACCGTAAACTTACCACCCGGCCAACATCTCACACAGACAGATAATCTTAATACTTCTAAAATACTTATACTATATATACATAAGAGTTAATTCAAGCTTGTATCCTTCTGTTCCCGGAACAGATATCCTTATATAGTGCACTATCTCTTAACGATATGGACTTACTAAGCCTCTTATAATCAACATTTTTACCTAACGATATGGACTCTGATATGAGCCGCTTACAATCAACAAGCTCCCTGAGCTTTTGCGCGTGTCCCAGACATCGCAATCCACTGAAATCATAAATAGATGGTTCGACTTACTTGAATGGGATTTTTGGTCATTGCTCCCAGGTCCAAGGCGGACAAAAATTGATGTCTTTCACGGTAGACCTGAAGAGTTGACCCTCCCAATCCCGGACGAGCCCCCAGATCTGTAAGGAAATTTTTACTCTCTTCCCTAACGGTGTGTCCCTAACACATGATTTCAGTGGCCAGCTTGAATTAAGCCTTACCGGTACCGGGAGAATGAAGAAGATAGACCATATGAACACATGTCTATTTCCAATCCATTCTGGTTTATTCACAGCTGGCAAACAGTTTTAAAAGAGGGGGTTGAGCTTCCTTTACATCCAATCATATGTTAGCATTAGTATTTGACCAATAGTATGGTCACACATAAGCTCTGCATTAACATAATAGCTGACTCCTAGTAACAGCATTTGACCAATCAGGTATATACACATAAGCTAGCAGACACTTGAGTCAGATGTCCTTTTATGGCTAGAAGGCTGTTCATACTTTCAACATGTATGGATTTCATGAAACAGTTTAAGGAAGTGTCTCACATTCCATAGGGGGGAGGGAGGTTTTGTAGTGCACTAACCAAATGTAATACACGTGGCTAAATGAGACAAAATGGAGTCACATATATCCCATCAGGAACCATGGCATAAGGACTACCCTTCCCTTGGGTACAAGAGGCAGCTTGTGGACTAGAAGCGCTGGCGGTCAATTCATTGATTCGTGGAAGAATCTTCTTTAACTTCCTGCTGCTTCTCTGCTCCTGCTACTCTGCAGGTTATGACCCTCAGGTTACTCCTAGTGGCAGTTGGAAATGAAACTGAAGGACCAGGACTGTTATATCACAGTACCGATAAGTCGTCAGGAGAGTACATAGAGGTCAGAGGTTGGAATTTGAGGCTCATACAAGGACAGCAATTCTCGGTGGATTTTCCTGGTGAGTGTAATGTCATCAAGAGGCTCTGCTATAACATGATGGTTTTCTCCCACTGATCTATTGTGGACATCTGTATATATAGTGGAGCTGCTCACTTCCAGTGGTTTATCCTCCTCCAGATCCTGTGGACGATCTCTCTCACAATTCTGCCAAATGTTCTGCCAAGAGATAAAATAGCATTGTAATAGTGGTAACCATCTGCACTTTTACCCTGTAGACCCATCAGCAGACTATAAGCTTCCATCAGTGAATGGACTCCACACCACACTCTGCTGATGGAATTACAGGTAATGGAGGGAACTTTCAATAATCCCCATATTTCCCTCTCTTTTTTACGATGACCCACCTGCGATGACGTATGACAGGTTCTTGTATTGGCTTTATGACCTGCCATCTGGCATTGGTAAAAGTGAATCCACAGAATAGCTTTTGATCTTTATCGGCCATTGGTGGCTTATTGGCTTCGGTGGAGGATAGGACATCATTTATTTTTTTCGATGTCATCACTGGTGGCTGTGGAGAGAAGATCCAAGATCCTGTGTTTAAAAGAAAGGGCACAATGGAACTTTACTACTACCCACATATTCCCTGGATCCTGTACTTACTGGTCCTGGTTGGAATGGTGGACAAGCTGCTGCTTCCTCTATATCTGTCCACTCGATGTCCATGAAAAATGGATGTTCCCTGATGTTACATACCGCTAACTGGCGACTCTCTGGTGACTTGATTAAGAGCTGGAAAAAAATATATTGAAGACATTTCAGAATTGTAGATCACACTTTCCAATGTAGTCCCTAGTTTTCAATGTCATATTTAGCCGCTGTTGTACTGCTATATATTTTTATACTCACCCTCTCTATGAGGTCTCTGGCTTGTGGGTCGAGTCGTTTTGGGTAGGTGGGAACATCGTTGATCAGTGACTTCTGAATTTTTTCAGGAAATATACTGGCAGAGAATGGATATTTGCCAGTAGCCATCTGATATATCGTCACACCAGCTGAGAACCAGTCCACTGCCGTGTTGTAGGGCTTCTCCAGAAGAATCTGTAGAAATATCAGGTTGACAATAAAAAAATAAGAGCATTGTCCAGAGCAGCAGAAGTCATGGAGATGTCCAGCCCTATGCACAATGAGAAGCACATAGATGATTCCTCACCTCGGGTGCCATGTAGCTAAGAGTTCCGGCATATTGTGAGATCTTCCTTTCCCCAAAGATGTTCATCACGGCAAGACCGAAATCGGCAATTTTCAAGTGACCGGCGCTGTCCATTAAGATGTTTTCTGGTTTTATGTCTCTATGTATGATGCCTCTGTTATGGAGAAACTGCAGCCCACAGATGATCTCAGCTGCAAAAAATCTGATCACAAAAAAAGAGAAAACATCAACATTGAGACCAATAAATGATATAAAGATGGATGTTCCTGACAACTATTGTCTTTATCTAAGATATCTATGTTCTGCCTTACCTGGTGACTGGAATGGTGAATGGGGCTTTGGCATGTATGAGGTCACCTAGGTCTCCTCCGCTGAGAAACTCCATGATGAAGAAGGCATAGTCCTGTGATAAAGATAGAGCATATCATGTAAGTTTCAAAAAAACTTAACTAGGGAATATTAGAGTGCATATATATACCCTGCTTTGGAGATGTTATGCTTCTCAAGTAGAAGAAGCCAGAGGTTTAGGTTGACCTACCATCATAGTGCAAGTCTTGGAACTCATTTAAGTACAACAATGTTGGCAAAATTAGGATGGGGTTGGAAAGAACTGACCTACTCACAAAACCCAGTAGTGAATAAGACTCTTACCTTGGTCTGGAAGGTGGCATAAGCATGGGTGAATAGTGGACTTTTCCCAGTCACCTCCAGGACCTGTCGCTCAATCAGAACGTTGTTACTAAAGTTCTGAAGCAGGACCCTCTTCTTCACCAGCTTCACTGCCAGTTGTTGTTGGCAGCCGGGATGTGTGGCCAGCATGACCTAGAGGAGACAGAACATTAGAACTTGAGGAACGGCGCATCCTGCCATGAGAAGACGTGAAATCTTGATTTTGCTATAGTCATATTACTACACATAAGGAAAAAGTGACAACAACTCCTGATACTTACTTTACCAAAACCACCCTCTCCAAGAATTTTATGGAAGGTGAAGCTTTCCAGTCCAGTCACAATGATGGGGGTTTCTGCTGGGGTTGTCACTGGTAGAGAGAAGAGACATTATAGTTAATATTCCTGCGTTTGGCCTCCAATAGTAATTACGTTATGAGAGGATAAGAGTTTTATGGGGCATGAAAGACAAAAATGCTCATTAATCATGTTCATAAGTGGGCAAACCCATTGATACGTTATTGGGGGATATTGGCTCTAGGTGTCTTAGATCTGCACTCACCTGACAGCTGTTCCATCTCAGTGTTATAGGATGTGCTTGGTCCATCTTCAGCTTTTCCCCCTGTCTTTTCTCCCCTCTTCCTCTTTTTTAGGATACTCTCCTGTATAGGGCTTCCAGGTCTTTTCGAAGCCTTGATCATTTTTTCTTTGCCGCCATCTTTCGCCTTCTCTGATGTTTCTATTCTCCTCCTCTTATTTGGCGGCTGAACTCTCCTCTTTCTCTTCCTTTTTCTTTTTTTGGGAAGATTCTTTGGAATCTCCATGTTCAGCCCATAGATGTCACTGGGTTGAGGAAGGTCCTGTGCGCCTTCAGCGCGTTCCATGATGACACTTGGAACGGCTTGGCTTACAGGCCCTCTTTTCTGGTCTTTGAACAAAACCAAAATTTGCTGAGCGCAAGTAAAAGTCGCCTTCACCCGTCAAGTGATGAAGAAATATGGCCGAAAGTCAGGCTGCAGAAAGCTAGAATCAATTGTTATATGACATCACAAAGGCATCTGTGACATCACCACATTCTAAAGGTCACATGACTTTACAGAGATACCAGTGTCATGGCTGGCTGTCAAAGGTGACATGACATTACGGGTACCTGTAACATCATCAGCCTGGCTGACAGGCCTGTGTTTATCAGCAGTTTTAAAGGTCCATGATTTTCTATTTACTAAGTCTCTCTAGCATTTATCATTTATATTATATCCAGTTTATTCCCAGAATAAAAACTCTCCTCTACAAACAGTTTAACCATGGAACAAGATGCAATTCTACTCTAATTATGCATCTTGTTAGGGAAAATGATACATTGTGTCCAGGGTAGACATGGCGTCCCTTCATTCAGCTGATTGTCGGCGACAAGTTACACAAGGATAGACATTCCTAAGGATACATCATTAATATTTAGGACAAGAATAAGACATGCTCTTTCTTTGAAAATTAATGGGTCTGCACCCGTTCCATAAAATTGCGGAACAGATGCGGACCCATTCATACAGTCGTGTGAATGAGCCCTAAGGTCTGTTAAGAACGGATAAACTGTCCATTTTTAACAGACTTTTTTTTTTTCACTGATGCCTTTCTGAGAAATGGGCATTCAAAACGGACCCATTTAATTGTATGGTTTAGAAGCAAATTTTTAAATTTTTAAGAACATTTCCAAAACCCACTTTTTTAAGGACCAGTTCAGTTAAGAAGTCACTTTGTGGGGCCTTCATAGTAGAAACCGCCTATAAATCACCAAATTTTAGAAAATACACCCCTGATTTTACACCTCCCCTGATTTTACAAACTTTATTAAACCCTTTAGGCGTTCCATAAGAATTAAAGCAAAGTAGAGGGGACATTTTAAAATGTGACACCCCCTAATGCACTGCAAAAATAGAATCTAAATATATAAAAAAAATATTTACAGTAAAAATAGCAAAGGTGGAACAGCACCCGTGATGAGTTTAGAAGGGAGTTGTCGGAAACTTCACGTAGCGGTGACGCGGGTGTAAAGAAACGTCCCTACATATACACCAAGCAGCTGCGGTTCTTAAGAGATATCATGGAGTTGCGGCCGTAAGTAAATATATATTATTACATTTTTTTTATTTTTACTGACAAGTGACGTACTATTATTACACTGGGGCGAACCTATGGCACGGTTGCCAGAGGCGACACTCGGAGCCCTCTCTGTGTGCACCTGCACACAGGAAAAAGTCTATGGTGTACCAATTTGACTTGTAATTTCTCTGCCATTCATCATCGAGGCCCTTGCTGGGTTTTCTAGGCAACCTGTTAGCAGGGATGGGCAAAATGCGGCTCGCCAGCTGTAGCAAAATTACAACTCCCAGCATGCAAAGTCTGTCTACAGTTAACAGCCTACAGCAGGGCATGGAGGGAATTGTAGTTTTTCAACTGCTGTAGAGCCGCAGTTTGACCATCCCTGTGTTAGTGGATTAGGCAATACAGAAGTTTAGTAATGCATTGAAAAGAGGTTCAGACCCCCAAAAGTTGAAGTTTCAAGGTACCAATTGTGGGACAGAAATAAATGTTGAAAAAAAGGCCAATACATTTTTTTAATTAAACAAACTAAAATTTGTATATATAAAATATATATATATATATATATACACACATACAGTACAGACCAAAAGTTTGGACACACCTTCTCATTCAAAGAGTTTTCTTTATTTTCATGACTATGAAGGCATCAAAACTATGAATTAACACATGTGGAATTATATACATAACAAACAAGTGTGAAACAACTGAAAATATGTCATATTCTAGGTTCTTCAAAGTAGCCACCTTTTGCTTTGATTACTGCTTTGCACACTCTTGGCATTCTCTTCAAGAGGTAGTCCCCTGAAATGGTCTTCCAACAGTCTTGAAGGAG
This sequence comes from Bufo bufo, assembly GCF_905171765.1. Classification (NCBI taxonomy): domain Eukaryota; kingdom Metazoa; phylum Chordata; class Amphibia; order Anura; family Bufonidae; genus Bufo; species Bufo bufo. Next base: position 428,427,797 of record NC_053394.1, read on the forward strand.
TTCCCAGAGATGCTTAGCACTTGTTGGCCCTTTTGCCTTCACTCTGTGGTCCAGCTCACCCCAAACCATCTCGATTGGGTTCAGGTCCGGTGACTGTGGAGGCCAGGTCATCTGGCGCAGCACCCCATCACTCTCCTTCATGGTCAAATAGCCCTTACTTTCAAAGTTTTCCCAATTTTTCGGCTGACTGACTGACCTTCATTTCTTAAAGTAATGATTGCCACTCGTTTTTCTTTACTTAGCTGCTTTTTTCTTGCCATAATACAAATTCTAACAGTCTATTTAGTAGGACTATCAGCTGTGTATCCACCTGACTTCTCCTCAATGCCACTGATGGTTCCAACCCCATTTATAAGGCAATAAATCCCAATTATTAAACCTGACAGGGCACACCTGTGAAGTGAAAACCATTTCAGGGGACTACCTCTTGAAGCTCATCAAGAGAATGCCAAGAGTGTGCAAAGCAGTAATCAAAGCAAAAGGTGGCTACTTTGAAGAACCTAGAATATGACATATTTTCAGTTGTTTCATACTTGTTTGTTATGTATATAATTCCACATGTGTTAAGTCATAGTTTTGATGCCTTCAGTGTGAATCTACAATTTTCATAGTCATGAAAATAAAGAAAACCCTTTGAATGAGAAGGTGTGTCCAAACTTTTGGTCTGTACTGTATATATATATTGTAAGAAGGAACAAGGAGCCGTCATTGACGGAAGATACGTGTCACCGAGGTTCCTGGCCTCGGTGAGGTAAGAACCAGATTTTTTCCTGACGTGTCAGTTCTGTAGTGCAGTCTGACACTTCAGCTGTCAGAATGGCTGTAAAGCCAATCCGGGCCGGTTCTTATTGGGAGCAGCCAAAGAGCAGGGTGGGTGGCTGTTCCCCACGGTTCCAGGCCGGGTTTTGGCTGGGATATAAAAACCCAGCCAGCACGTTCAGCTGTGTGGATTATCCTGAGGAGCTGAGGAGTCTGTGGTTTGAGACACTGAGGCATCTATTTGTGAGAGCCATAGGCTAGGGAAACAGGCCACTAAAGCCTGCTGCGGACTGTAGGTGAAAATCATCTGCTGACCAGGTGAAGTCTTTTTGCACTGTGAACTTTGTGTGGTGTGAACAGGCACCAAAACTGAACACTTACTTTTGGCTTGTTTTCTTGCTATGTGTGAATAAACACTGAACTTTGATTTACAACCTTGGTTTTTGCATCTGTACTGCGTCCGCTTACCCTGCCTACCACAGCGAATCCCCACAATATATACACATTGTGGTAATATAAGTAGACTGGGTTAAAACATTAATACATATTAAAACAGAGCCAAACTTTCTCCCCAAAAAAGGTAGCAAAAAAAACTACTCTTTCAGCAAAGAGACCCTGCAAAAACCAATTGGTGGTAAAACAAAAAAAGGTGTATAGAAAATTTAGACAAAAACAGTAATTTTTAATTTTTATTACAGCACTGTTGATAATCTGGAGGAGCAAACTGGGTCGGTAGATTCGGATGAGACCCAAATAGAGACTCAGAAATCACCGTATGAGGCCACAACAAACCCACCAGAGATGTCACAGCAAATTCAGATATCAAGTGGTCCAGAGGATACACCAGCAGAGATCCGTCCAGCACCAAGACGCTGGGGCCGGAATCCTCCTGTGCAAGCACCAACAGATAATCGTGCTGTCGTAGATAGTCGAGTACTAGACTATCTAAATAGAAATCAATCAGAGAGCCCTGAGGAATTAGCGGACTTGATTGTCCCGCAGGATTCAAGTGAGGGGGGCAAACTCCTTCCTTTTGACCAGGGTTGTCGCAGATAAATCTGGGAATACCGAGATGCTGCCAAAAGAGCTGGTGGGCTCCGGGTCCTTCCGCAGTGCTTTCAGAAAGGCTTCTTTGACTTGGTAGAAGTGAATCCTCGCCAGGACATCATGAGAGACCTCTGGAGCAAGGCTTGCCGGCTTGGGGATCCTGTGAATGCGGTAAATAGAAAGGTGCATCTCTGAGAGACTTGGTAAGGCCTCTTTGAGTAAGGTTTGCAGCAGTGAGAGTAGCTGATCAGGGCCCACCGTCTCAGGCACACCCCGGAGTCTGACATTGTTTCGTTGACTCCGGTCCTCCATGTCAGCAACTTTAGATGGTAGCTTGCCTACCTCCTCCTCAAGGGCAGCGTTAGCGTCTATCAGCAGATTATGTGAGGTGGTAAGTTCCACCATCTTGCCTTCTAGATGCGAAGTGCGCTCTCCCAGCTGTGTTATTTCAGCTTGTACTTCCCTGAGAACGATGTGGAAGTCCTCTTTTATGGAAGATCGTAGGGAGTCCAGCATACTCCGGAGCAGCTCCTCTGTAAGCGGTGAGGAGCTATCTGATAGTTGTCGGGATGTGGCGCGAACTTCGCTCGGCGAGGAAGCGGAGAAGCCGTCACAAGATGGCGTGGAGGGCAGCTTCGGGCTTACGCGCAACGGCAGAGTTTTGTGAAAGAACTCTGTGAGTTTCGCCGGAGCCTGGCGCTTCTTGACTTGCCCCATATGTGTAATGACCAGCGTCACGCACAGGGAGGAAAAAGGGAAAGCCCTGCCCAAGGGAGAGGGAAAGGTGGTGAACCCCGAACTCACCTTGCGGCTGGCACCTGACTTCCCTGACATCCCTAGACGGGTTCCTCACCCGTGCGGCGATCACGTGCCTAAACCCTGGCTTTCCCTAAAATGTGCCCTAGATAGTGAACGGGCCGGTGGGATCGCTAGTCCGCACCACTGTCACTAAGAGGGAAACACCAGGGAGAGGACAGACAAAACAGACAAACACATACACCCAGGTGGGCGACCACAATAGACCACAAAGGTCCAACAGGGATCTGGAGGGTAGCGTACTGGACCAACTACCAGAGAACGCAGCAACACAGCTCCAGAGGGTCAGAATAGATGTCCAGGCAGGAAGCTCTATATCTGGCAACCAGAGAAGTGTGAGAGGGGAATATAAGGAGGTTTGGGAGTGCTGGATAAGGAACAGCTGAGGAGAAGGAGCTACGGATCCCTGAGTGAGCCAAAAGGGTTTGCAAAGCAAACCCAGAAAGCTACCATAAGGAAACCGCCCTATCTTACATAGAGCGTGCAGCCAACCGCTGCGACTTCCTGACCCCGGGTATAACGGAGTCAGGCGTGGTTCTTGACACCCTCGTGACAGTACCCCCCTCTCTACGAGGGGCCTCCGGACACTCAGGACCAGGTCTCTCAGGATGAGAGGCATGAAAAACCCAAACTAGCCTGTCGGCGTTTACCTCAGACGCAGGAACCCACATTCTTTCCTCAGGACCATAACCTCTCCAATGCACCAGATATTGAAGAGAGCGGCGGACCCGACGAGAATTAACAATTTTGGATATCTGAAATTGTAGATTACCATCCACGACAACAGGAGGGGGTGGCAGCGGTGACAGTTCTAGAGGTGGAACATATTTTTTGAGTAACGACTTGAAAAACATTATGGATTTTAAAAGTCTGAGGTAACTCCAGGCGAAAAGCCACGGGGTTGATGATGGCTACAATTTTGTAAGGGCCAATAAACCTAGGACCCAGTTTCCAAGAGGGAACCTTCAATTTAATATTCCTAGTAGACAACCACACATAGTCATTCACTCCTAGGTCCGGACCTGGCGACCGTCTCTTATCAGCCATGCATTTGTATTTACCTCCCATATTTTTCAAGTTAGCTTGCACCTTCTGCCATATCGATGAAAGAGATAACGAAAACCGTTCCTCTTCGGGAACCCCAGAAGACCCCCCCTCTTTGAAAGTACAGAATTGGGGATGAAAACCATATGCACCAAGAAATGGTGACTTGCCAGTGGATTCCTGACGACGATTATTTATGGCAAACTCAGCTAACGGTAAATATGATGACCACAACTCTTGGTTTTCAGACACAAAACATCTTAGATATGTCTCAAGGTTTTGGTTGGTACGCTCAGTCTGTCCATTCGACTGAGGATGGAAAGCTGAGGAAAAGGACAAGTGTACCCCCAAACGGGAACAAAAAGCTTTCCAAAATTTAGAAATAAACTGGGTACCCCGATCCGAAACAACATCGGAGGGGACCCCGTAAAGCTTCACGATTTCACTGACGAATACCTGAGCAAGAGTCTTAGCATTAGGTAGTGCGGGTAATGCAATGAAGTGTACCATTTTGCTAAACCTGTCCACTACTACCAAAATAACTGTTTTACCCGCAGACAAAGGTAAGTCAGTGATAAAATCCATTGACAGACATGTCCACGGTCTATTGGGAATGACGAGTGGTAATAGAGACCCTGCAGGACGTGTATGTGAAACTTTTGCGCGCGCACAGGTAGAACAAGAAGACACAAAATCCAATACATCCTGACGCAACCTTGGCCACCAAAAACGACGAGACAATAGCTCCAAGGTTGCTTTACTACCCGGGTGCCCAGCAAATGCCGAATTATGATGTTCCTTTAATAATTCGAAACGTAGGTTCAACGGTACAAACAATTTCTCTGAGGGGCAAGAGACCGGGGCGTCCCCCTGGGCCTCTAATACCTTCCCCTCCAGAACAGAGTGTACCGCAGAAACAACCACTCCTCTTTGAAGAATGGGCACCGGATCACTCACATTACCCCCTCCAGGGAAACAACGAGAGAGTGCATCAGCCTTGGTATTCTTTGCCCCAGGACGATAGGTAATCACAAAGTTAAACCTGGTAAAAAATAGCGACCACCTAGCCTGTCTAGGGGTGAGACGCTTAGCTGATTCGAGGTACAGAAGATTTTTGTGGTCCGTAATCACAGTGACGGGGTGGACTGCCCGCTCTAAAAAGTGACGCCACTCCTCAAACGCAAGTTTAATAGCTAATAGTTCCCTATTGCCAATATCGTAGTTCTTTTCTGCTGCAGATAGTTTTTTAGAAAAGAAAGCACAAGGACGCCATTTGCCAGGAGACGGACCCTGAGACAGCACATCCCCCACTCCCACCTCTGACGCATCGACTTCAACAATAAAAGGCTGAAAGACATCAGGTTGGACTAGTACAGGTGCTGAGGTAAACCTCTCTTTTAGAGAGGAAAAAGCAACTTTAGCGGCGTCAGACCATTTAGAAAAATCAGTCCCCTTCCTAGTCATGTCAGTAAGGGGTTTTACAATAAGTGAATAATTTTTAATGAATTTCCTATAGAAATTCGCGAAGCCCAAGAACCGTTGTAGTGCTTTGAGGTTCTCAGGAAGATCCCAATCTAAAATTGCCTGGACCTTCCTAGGATCCATACGGAAACCTGAAGCAGATATAAAATAACCTAGGAATTGTATCTCCTGAACGGCGAAGACACATTTTTCAATTTTAGCATATAATTTATTCGTCCGTAGGACCTGCAGTACTTGTCTGACATGCACCTCATGTGTTCTCAGATCAGACAAATAAATTAAAATATCATCTAGGAATATTACCACAAACCTGCCGATAAGATGACTAAAAATGTCATTAACGAAATGTTGAAAGACGGCAGGAGCATTGGTCAGACCGAAAGGCATAACTAGATTTTCATAATGCCCCTCAGGGGTGTTAAAAGCTGTCTTCCACTCATCCCCCTCCTTAATACGAATCAGATTGTAGGCCCCCCTAAGATCAAGTTTGGAGAACCACCTAGCACCCGCAATCTGGTTAAACAGGTCAGGAATGAGAGGAAGAGGGTATGGGTCTCGGATGGTTATCCGATTTAATTCGCGAAAATCTAGGCAAGGACGCAGGACCCCATCTTTCTTTTTAACGAAGAAAAACCCTGCAGCCACGGGTGAAGAAGAGGGTCTGATGTGTCCCTTAGCCAAGCTCTCGGAGATATAATCTTTCATGGCTTGTCTCTCTGGACCCGAAAGATTATATAACCTAGTCTTGGGTAATTTTGCGCCGGGAATAAGGTTAACCGAGCAATCATAAGGACGATGAGGTGGTAACTTCTGACAACCCTTTTCAGAAAAAACATATCCGAAATAAATGTAGGTAGGGTAGTTATGGAGGCGACTAAGCAATTGCTATTTAAGCAATTTTCTCTGCACTGCTCACTCCACTCCAATATCTCCCTGGCCTGCCAATCCACCACTGGATTGTGCGCTACCAACCAGGGAAGACCCAGCACTACCGGAGTGGGAAGCCCCTCCAGAACATAACATGAAAGCATCTCGTTATGGTGGTCCCCTACCCGAAGGTGTAAATTATGAACAATGTGGGTGAGGTTTCTCTGAGACAGAGGAGCAGAATCAATAACGAATATGGGAATAGGTCTCTGTAGCGTACAGAGAGACAAACCCATAGTGCGGGCAAAATGGGCATCTATCAAATTTACCCCTGCTCCACTGTCTAGAAAGAAAGAAATAGTCTCTGTCTTATCACCAAAAACAATAACCGCTGGCAACACAAATTGCGATGTACGTATGGAGGAAACATATACCCCCCGGCTGACATCCTCCACACAGCCTGGGGTTAGTAGTTTTCCGACGGTCTTTTGTTTCTGAGGAAATGACCCCTCTCCCCACAAAAAAAACAAACCCCACGCCTACGGCGAGCCTCAGGAGGACAGACCTGACGAGTAGTTCCTCCTAGTTGCATAGGCTCGTCTAAGTCCGTACAGACTAACTGCTGCTTGGGAGGGGTTACCAATTGCTCCGGTTTTTTCAACCTGTCCCTAAGGCGTCTATCTATTCGGATAGAAAGGGACATAACCGCATCAAGGGAAAAGGGGGTCTCATATATTGCAAGCTCATCCTTAACCCTTTCGGATAACCCAGAGCAGAACTGACTCCTGAGAGTCGGGTCGTTCCATTGGGTATCTGTAGCCCACCTACGGAATTCAGAGCAATACTCCTCTACCGGCCGCTCTCCTTGTAAGAGTCTCCGTAATCTTGATTCAGCCAATGCGACTCGGTCAGGGTCGTCATATATGAGACCCAAGGCCCCGAAAAACTCATCCACTGACCGAAGAGCCTGGGAATCAGTAGGTAAAGAGAACGCCCAGGACTGCGGGTCCCCCTGCAGCAGGGAAATAACAACCCCCACCCGCTGTTCTTCATTACCAGAGGAGTAAGGGCGCAGTTTAAAATATAATTTACAGGCCTCACGGAATGTCAAAAACTTGTCCCTTCCCCCAGAAAATCTGTCAGGGAGAGGGACCTTGGGTTCCGCAACAACCTGGTTACCAGTAGCAACCGCTGGGCTTGCGGTCAGTTGTAATTGCTGCTGTTGCTGGAGGACCGACGCCTTTAATCCTGCCACCTCCAAAGACAGGCCATGAAATTGTTTGGTCAGAGCAGCAATTTGATCCATACTGGATTCTAAGTAGGTAAAAAAAAAATGATAATTTTTTAATTTTCTTTACCTACACAAAATAAGGGCCAGATATAATGTAATGACCGGCGTCACGCACAGGGAGGAAAAAGGGAAAGCCCTGCCCAAGGGAGAGGGAAAGGTGGTGAACCCCTAACTCACCTTGCGGCTGGCACCTGACTGCCCTGACGTCCCTAGACGGGTTCCTCACCCGTGCGGCGATCACGTGCCTAAACCCTGGCTTTCCCTAAAATGAGCCCTAGATAGTGAACGGGCCGGTGGGATCGCTAGTCCGCACCACTGTCACTAAGAGGGAAACACCAGGGAGAGGACAGACAAACACATACACCCAGGTGGGCGACCACAATAGACCACAAAGGTCCAACAGGGATCCGGAGGGTAGCGTTCTGGACCAACTACCAGAGAACGCAGCAACACCGCTCCAGAGGGTCAGAATAGATGTCCAGGCAGGAAGCTCTATATCTGGCAACCAGAGAAGTGTGAGAGGGGAATATAAGGAGGTTTGGGAGTGCTGGACAAGGAACAGCTGAGGAGAAGGAGCTACGGATCCTTGAGTGAGCCAAAAGGGTTTGCAAAGCAAACCCAGAAAGCTACCATAAGGAAACCGCCCTATCTTACATAGGGCGTGCAGCCAACCGCTGCGACTTCCTGACCCCGGGTATAACGGAGTCAGGCGTGCTTCTTGACACCCTCGTCACAATATGTGGACAGGATGCAGGAGGAGAGATCCTCATAAATTTGGTAGCAGGAAAGGCTGAGATTAAGCCGGATTGTAGTGCTGGAAGCGGAGCTCCTCAACTAAGCAGCCAGCGCCATCAGCGTCCAGGCAACGCCCCCCACTTGTTATATTTTTTTTTGTGGAGGTGAGGTGACAAAAACAGCAATTCCATCATTATTTTTAACAATATTTTTACAGCGTTCACCGCGCATGATTAGTAACTTGATACCTTTATAGATCAGGTTGTTACGGAGGCAGCGATACCAATTATGTGTAGTTTTTTTATTTTTTAATAACTTATAAGTGAGTTATATGGGTTATATGCCATACATGCCATTTGGACGTAGGGTTGTGTCCAAATGCGTGAAGGGGTTAATATGCCTGGCATATATTTCTATACTTTTTTTATAGCTACTTTTTATTTTTTTTAAAGGGGTTGTCCAGTATCATTAATGGAGTTTTCTGGAAGGGACATGTTTTAACATAGAGACACTGTATCGAGACAAGTCTTATTAGACTTGTATGCTCTCCATTAAAGACAAACCAATGACTGTAGAGTCTAAGGATTCGTTAGATATAAGATAATCACGCTACTACCAGATGATGGTGAATGGTACTGTTTATTTTTTATTGGTGGTAAATGTCCTCTTCGGTCCCTCTATGCCACTAGTGGATGGTGTGATTAACACTGAGGGCAGAGTCCAACAAGTTACCATTTTCTTGTTGATGTTGTTATCCGTTGGCGCACAGGAGAGGAAAAACCCCCTGTGGAGGAAACCTCTAGGGAACCATGGCGTAAGGACTACCCTTCCCTTGGGTACAAGAGGCAGCTTGTGGACTAGAAGCGCTGGCGGTCAATTCATTGATTCGTGGAAGAATCTTCATCAACTTCCTGCTGCTTCTCTGCTCCTGCTACTCTGCAGGTTATGACCCTCAGGTTACTCCTAGTGACAGTTGGAAATGAAACTGAAGGACCAGGACTGTTATATCACAGTACCGATAAGTTGTCAGGAGAGTACATAGAGGTCAGAGGTTGGAATTTGAGGCTCATACAAGGACAGCAATTCTCGGTGGATTTTCCTGGTGAGTGTAATGTCATCAAGAGGCTCTGCTATAACATGATGGTTTTCTCCCACTGATCTATTGTGGACATCTGTATATATAGTGGAGCTGCTCACTTCCAGTGGTTTATCCTCCTCCAGATCCTGTGAACGATCTCTCTCACAATTCTGCCAAATGTTCTGCCAAGAGATAAAATAGCATTGTAATAGTGGTAACCATCTGCACTTTTACCCTGTAGACCCATCAGCAGACTATAAGCTTCCATCAGTGAATGGACTTCACACCACACTCTGCTGATAGAATTACAGGTAATGGAGGGAACTTTCAATAATGCCCATATTTCCCTCTCATTTACGATGACCCACCTGCGATGACGTATGACAGGTTCTTGTATTGGCTTTATGACCTGCCATCTGGCATTGGCAAAAGTGAATCCACAGAATAGCTTTTGATCTTTATCCGCCATTGGTGGCTTATTGGCTTCGGTGGAGGATAGGACATCATTTATTTTTTTCGATGTCATCACTGGTGGCTGTGGAGAGAAGATCCAAGATCCTGTATTTAACAAGAAAGGGCACAATGGAACTTTACTACTACCCACATATTCCCTGGATCCTGTACTTACTGGTCCTGGTTGGAATGGTGGACAAGCTGCTGCTTCCTCTATATCTGTCCACTCGATGTCCATGAAAAATGGATGTTCCCTGATGTTACATACCGCTAACTGGCGACTCTCTGGTGACTTGATTAAGAGCTGGAAAAAAATATATTGAAGACATTTCAGAATTGTAGATCACACTTTCCAATGTAGTCCCTAGTTTTCAATGTCATATTTAGCCGCTGTTGTACTGCTATATATTTTTATACTCACCCTCTCTATGAGGTCTCTGGCTTGTGGGTCGAGTCGTTTTGGGTAGGTGGGAAAATCGTTGATCAGTGACTTCTGAATTTTTTCCGGAAATATACTGGCAGAGAATGGATATTTGCCACTAGCCATCTGATATATCGTCACACCAGCTGAGAACCAGTCCACTGCCGTGTTGTAGGGCTTCTCGAGAAGAATCTGTAGAAATATCAGGTTGACAATAAAAAAATAAGAGCATTGTCCAGAGCAGCAGAAGTTATGGAGATGTCCAGCCCTATGCACAATGAGAAGCACATAGATGATTCCTCACCTCGGGTGCCATGTAGCTAAGAGTTCCGGCATATTGTGAGATCTTCCTTTCCCCAAAGATGTTCATCACGGCAAGACCGAAATCGGCAATCTTCAAGTGACCGGCGCTGTCCATTAAGATGTTTTCTGGTTTTATGTCTCTATGTATGATGCCTCTGTTATGGAGAAACTGCAGCCCACAGATGATCTCAGCTGCAAAAAATCTGATCACAAAAAAAGAGAAAACATCAACATTGAGACCAATAAGTGATATAAAGATGGATGTTCCTGACAACTATTGTCTTTATCTAAGATATCTATGTTCTGCCTTACCTGGTGACTGGAATGGTGAATGGGGCTTTGGCATGTATGAGGTCACCTAGGTCTCCTCCGCTGAGAAACTCCATGATGAAGAAGGCATAGTCCTGTGATAAAGATAGAGCATATCATGTAAGTTTCAAAAAAACTTAACTATGGAATATTAGAGTGCATATATATACCCTGCTTTGGAGATGTTATGCTTCTCAAGTAGAAGAAGCCAGAGGCTCAGGTTGACCTACCATCATAGTGCAAGTCTTGGAACTCATTTAAGTACAACAATGTTGGCAAAAGTAGGATGGGGTTGGAAAGAACTGACCTACTCACAAAACCCAGTAGTGAATAAGACTCTTACCTTGGTCTGGAAGGTGGCATAAGCATGGGTGAATAGTGGACTTTTCCCAGTCACCTCCAGGACCTGTCGCTCAATCAGAACGTTGTTACTAAAGTTCTGAAGCAGGACCCTCTTCTTCACCAGCTTCACTGCCAGTTGTTGTTGGCAGTCGGGATGTGTGGCCAGCATGACCTAGAGGAGACAGAACATTAGAACTTGAGGAACGGCGCATCCTGCCATGAGAAGACGTGAAATCTTGATTTTGCTATAGTCATATTACTACACATAAGGAAAAAGTGACAACAACTCCTGATACTTACTTTACCAAAACCACCCTCTCCAAGAATTTTATGGAAGGTGAAGCTTTCCAGTCCAGTCACAATGATGGGGGTTTCTGCTGGGGTTGTCACTGGTAGAGAGAAGAGACATTATAGTTAATATTCCTGCGTTTGGCCTCCAATAGTAATTACGTTATGAGAGGATAAGAGTTTTATGGGGCATGAAAGACAAAAATGCTCATTAATCATGTTCATAAGTGGGCAAACCCATTGATACGTTATTGGGGGATATTGGCTCTAGGTGTCTTAGATCTGCACTCACCTGACAGCTGTTCCATCTCAGTGTTATAGGATGTGCTTGGTCCATCTTCAGCTTTTCCCCCTGTCTTTTCTCCCCTCTTCCTCTTTTTTAGGATACTCTCCTGTATAGGGCTTCCAGGTCTTTTCGAAGCCTTGATCATTTTTTCTTTGCCGCCATCTTTCGCCTTCTCTGATGTTTCTATTCTCCTCCTCTTATTTGGCGGCTGAACTCTCCTCTTTCTCTTCCTTTTTCTTTTTTTGGGAAGATTCTTTGGAATCTCCATGTTCAGCCCATAGATGTCACTGGGTTGAGGAAGGTCCTGTGCGCCTTCAGCGCGTTCCATGATGACACTTGGAACGGCTTGGCTTACAGGCCCTCTTTTCTGGTCTTTGAACAAAACCAAAATTTGCTGAGCGCAAGTAAAAGTCGCCTTCACCCGTCAAGTGATGAAGAAATATGGCCGAAAGTCAGGCTGCAGAAAGCTAGAATCAATTGTTATATGACATCACAAAGGCATCTGTGACATCACCACATTCTAAAGGTCACATGACTTTACAGAGATACCAGTGTCATGGCTGGCTGTCAAAGGTGACATGACATTACGGGTACCTGTAACATCATCAGCCTGGCTGACAGGCCTGTGTTTATCAGCAGTTTTAAAGGTCCATGATTTTCTATTTACTAAGTCTCTCTAGCATTTATCATTTATATTATATCCAGTTTATTCCCAGAATAAAAACTCTCCTCTACAAACAGTTTAACCATGGAACAAGATGCAATTCTACTCTAATTATGCATCTTGTTAGGGAAAATGATACATTGTGTCCAGGGTAGACATGGCGTCCCTTCATTCAGCTGATTGTCGGCGACAAATTACACAAGGATAGACATTCCTAAGGATACATCATTAATATTTAGGACAAGAATAAAACATGCTCTTTCTTTGAAAATGAATGGGTCCGCACCCGTTCCATAAAATTGCGGAACAGATGCGGACCCAGTCATACCGTCATGTGAATGAGCCCTAAGGTCTGTTAAGAACGGATAAACTGTCCATTTTTAACAGACTTTTTTTTTCACTGATGCCTTTCTGAGAAATGGGCATTCAAAACGGACCCATTTAATTGTATGGTTTAGAAGCAAATTTAAAAATTTTTAAGAACATTTCCAAAACCCACTTTTTTAAGGACCAGTTCAGTTAAGAAGTCACTTTGTGGGGCCTTCATAGTAGAAACCGCCTATAAATCACCAAATTTTAGAAAATACACCTCCCCTGATTTTACAAACTTTATTAAACCCTTTAGGCGATCCATAAGAATAAAAGCAAAGTAGAGGGGACATTTTAAAATGTGACACCCCCTAATGTACTGCAAAAATAGAATCTAAATATATAAAAAAATAATTTACAGTAAAAATAGCAAAGACAAGGTGGAACAGCACCCGTGATCAGTTTAGAAGGGAGTTGTCGGAAACTTCACGTAGCGGTGACGCGGGTGTAAAGAAACGTCCCTACATATACACCAAGCAGCTGCGGTTCTTAAGAGATATCATGGAGTTGCGGCCGTAAGTAAATATATATTATTACATTTTTATTTTTACTGACAAGTGACGTACTATTATTACACTGGGGCGAACCTATGGCACGGTTGCCAGAGGCGACACTCGGAGCCCTCTCTGTGTGCACCTGCACACAGGAAAAAGTCTATGGTGTACCAATTTGACTTGTAATTTCCCTGCCATTCATCATCGAGGCCCTTGCTGGGTTTTCTAGGCAACCTGTTAGCAGGGATGGCCAAATGCGGCTCGCCAGCTGTAGCAAAATTACAACTCCCAGCATGCAAAGTCTGTCTACAGTTAACAGCCTACAGCAGGGCATGGAGGGAATTGTAGTTTTTCAACTGCTGTAGAGCCGCAGTTTGACCATCCCTGTGTTAGTAGATTAGGCAATGCATTGCAATACAGAATTTTACTAATGCATTGAAAAGGGGTTCAGACCCCCAAAAGTTGAAGTTTCAAAATACCAATTGTGAGACAGAAATAAATGTTGAAAAAAAGGCCAATACATTTTTTTAATTAAACAAACTAAAATTTGTATATATATAAAAATAAAAAAATAAAAAATATATATATATATATATATATATATATATACACACATACAGTACAGACCAAAAGTTTGGGCACACCTTCTCATTCAAAGAGTTTTCTTTATTTTCATGACTATGAAGGCATCAAAACTATGAATTAACACATGTGGAATTATATATATAACAAACAAGTGTGAAACAACTGAAAATATGTCATATTCTAGGTTCTTCAAAGTAGCCACCTTTTGCTTTGATTACTGCTTTGCACACTCTTGGCATTCTCTTGATGAGCTTCAAGAGGTAGTCCCCTGAAATGGTCTTCCAACAGTCTTGAAGGAGTTCCCAGAGATGCTTAGCACTTGTTGGCCCTTTTGCCTTCACTCTGCAGTCCAGCTCACCCCAAACCATCTCGATTGGGTTCAGGTCCGGTGACTGTGGAGGCCAGGTCATCTGGCGCAGCACCCCATCACTCTCCTTCATGGTCAAATAGCCCTTACTTTCAAAGTTTTCCCAATTTTTCGGCTGACTGACTGAAAGTTCTTAAAGTAATGATTGCCACTCGTTTTTCTTTACTTAGCTGCTTTTTTCTTGCCATAATACAAATTCTAACAGTCTATTCAGTAGGACTATCAGCTGTGTATCCACCTGACTTCTCCTCAACGCCACTGATGGTCCCAACCCCATTTATAAGGCAAGAAATCCCACTTATTAAACCTGACAGGGCACACCTGTGAAGTGAAAACCATTTCAGGGGACTACCTCTTGAAGCTCATCAAGAGAATGCCAAGAGTGTGCAAAGCAGTAATCAAAGCAAAAGGTGGCTACTTAGAAGAACCTAGAATATGACATATTTTCAGTTGTTTCACACTTGTTTGTTATGTATATAATTCCACATGTGTTAATTAATAGTTTTGATGCCTTCAGTGTGAATCTACAATTTTCATAGTCATGAAAATAAAGAAAACTCTTTGAATGAGAAGGTGTGTCCAAACTTTTGGTCTGTACTGTATATATATTGAAAGAAGGAACAAGGAGCCGTCATTGACGGAAGATACGTGTCACCGAGGTTCCTGGCCTCGGTGAGGTAAGAACCGGATTTTTTCCTGACGTGTCAGTTCTGTAGTGCAGGTATAGAGAGGACCGGCACTCGCTTTAGTAAAGATTTTCAAGTAATTTTAATGGTCACATACAAGTGGTAAGTGACGCGTTTCAGCTACTGTGAGCCTTTGTCATGTTTGACAAAGGCTCACAGTAGCCGAAACGCGTCACTTACCACTTGTATGTGACCATTAAAATTACTTGAAAATCTTTACTAAAGCGAGTGCCGGTCCTCTCTATACCAGTATCTGTGGATCTTCCCTGGACACGCGCACGGCATCGCTGACAGCGGAGTGCCGCCTGTATCTTCCTTGGAGTTCTGTAGTGCAGTCTGACACTTCAGCTGTCAGAATGGTTGTAAAGCCAATCGGGGCCGGTTCCCCATGGTTCCAGGCCGGGTTTTGGCTGGGATATAAAAACCCAGCCAGCACGTTCAGCTGTGTGGATTATCCTGAGGAGCTGAGGAGTCTGTGGTTTGAGACACTGAGGCATCTATTTGTGAGAGCCATAGGCTAGGGAAACAGGCCACTAAAGCCTGCTGCGGACTGTAGGTGAAAATCATCTGCTGACCAGGTGAAGTCTTTTTGCACTGTGAACTTTGTGTGGTGTGAACAGGCACCAAAACTGAACACTTACTTTTGGCTTGTTTTCTTGCTATGTGTGAATAAACACTGAACTTTGATTTACAACCTTGGTTTTTGCATCTGTACTGCGTCCGCTTACCCTGCCTACCACAGCGAATCCCCACAATCTATACACATTGTGGTAATATAAGTAGACTTATTAGGTATCGCCGTGTCCATGAAAACCTGATCTAAAAAAATATCACATCACCTTACCCCTTGGTTTAAAACATTAATACATAAAAACGGAGCCAAACAAAAAAAAAAAATTTCTCCCCAAAAAAGGTAGCAAAAAAAACTCTACTCTTTCAGCAAAGAGACCCTGCAAAAACCAATTGGTGGTAAAACAAAAAAAGGTGTATAGAAAATTTAGACAAAAACAGTAATTTTTTTCATTTTTATTACAGCACTGTTGATAATCTGGAGGAGCAAGAGGAGGTAGATTCGGATGAGACCCAAATAGAGACTCAGAAATCACCGGATGACGCCACAACAAACCCACCAGAGATGTCACAGCAAATTCAGACATCAAGTGGTCCAGAGGATACACCAGCAGAGATCCGTCCAGCACCAAGACGCTGGGGCCGGAATCCTCCTGTGCAAGCACCAACAGATAATCGTGCTGTCGTAGATAGTCGAGTACTAGACTATCTAAATAGAAATCAATCAGAGAGCCCTAAAGGAATTAATGCTCCAATCTCTGGCTCCATTCCTCTCTCGTGTGCCAGAAGTGCGTCGGCCCGTGTTCATGTCTACCCTGAACACGATCCTTGATATCTTCTCATGGCCCCAAGACCCCGCAGAATTGGTACATATAATAGAGCAATACAAATGGAGAGTAATTGGAACACCATGGGTTCCAGTAAGCACCCCTGGGCCTCGTCCATCTCTGTCCAGATGCCCTGTTACTTCCCCACCACTGTACAGCCATGATTGGCCAGCAGCTCTTATACTGGCCAGATACACCGACGTGAACATGAAGAGGGACGGGCCACCTCCACAAGGCCTGCAGGCCAATTTACTAGGGAATTATTTGACTTGTAAAATTTTATTTTTGTTTTATATATGCCTATCTTCAGACATAAAGTTTATTTTGGTTCTAACGTATTTGTGCAATGTATTTTTTTAAAAGGGATGTGAAACCTCTCATTTTTTTAGTACAGTTTGGAGCCTCTATTAAGGCTCTTTCGCACAAGTGGATGCCATGCGAGTAATCCGCTGTGTGATACCCCGTTCCCTGTGGTAAGCACGGGGATGTAACCGCAGGTCCTGCAGAATGAATATAGAGAAACCTATCTCTGTACATCCAAATGGTATATTTTAGCTTCCTATTACATCAACCTCATAGGTGACATAGTACCCGGATATGGTCCCAGTGTATGATAGGTATGTATCGACCGGGTGACACCAATACCTATCACATACTGGGACCATATCATGATGATATGCCCCCATCTCATACATGAGCTGAAGTACTGATTTTTATTATAATCATTTCATGGCAATGGTTGATAGTATTGAGGTATTAGAGGGTATCTAATGGCAAAATCAAATTTTAGATTTTAATATGCAGACAAAATAGTTTTTAAAATTTAGATTAGAAAAAAAAAAATTTCAGTAGAGAATTAAATTTGAATTTGGCATTGAAAGATACCCCAGCCCGCAAGCCCATGTCAAGGGTCCTCATTCTCCTGCGAGTCCCTACTCTAACAATAACAACTTGGAAACAAACTAAACTAAACTAACTGATCAATATTGTTCTGAGTCAATATTCATTTAGTGCCTGACATGAATTGCTTCTAACTGCCATGACAATGCGCCCTCTGGGCTGATAAAATAGTCAGCATATAAATCTCGAATATGCAGGCCTGATGATCCTGGTCTTCCATTCAGCGTCTGGTCCAGGCTAAACGATGAAGAGGTCATGTATTGGTCCAGGTCTGCATCGAAGGAAGCATCGTACATCCTGATGAAATTGTGAAGAAGAACACACGCTTGAATCACCAGGGTAGCATTCTCAGGATCCATTTGTATAGCTGACATAAAGACCCTCCACTTATTGGAAAGTAGTCCAAAAGCGCACTCAACATAACGGCGTGCACGAGTCAGCCTGTAGTTGAAGACAGACCTCCTTTCATGTAAATCACGTCTTGGGAAGGGCCGCATCACATGTGGTGTCAGTGCAAAACCTTCGTCAGCCACAATGGTAAAAGGAGCCGGACGTCCAGCTGATCCAGACAGTCTTCTTGGCTGTGGCAGGTCGAGTTGGTTGGACTGAAGCCGTTCACCCATTCTGGAAGCACAAAATATTCGTGCATCAGAAGTGCTCCCATAGGCCCCGATGTCGACAATTATAAACTTGTAGTCACTGTCAACCAAGGCCAACAGGACCACAGAAAAATATTGCTTATAATTAAAGAATCGGGACCCTGAGTGCGCCGGCTTCTTCACACGTATGTGCTTGCCACCCAGCGCCCCAATACAGTTTGGAAACTGGGCACATTGTTCAAATCTCTGAGCAATACGTAGCCAATCTTGCACTCTGGGCTCCGGCATCACCATCTCTCGAAGTCGCTCCCAGATTACTTTACAAGTGTGTGGAACGATCGTAGAAATGGTAGAAATCCCCAGCAAGAACTCAAAGTGCAGTGAGGCAAAAGAGTTTCCTGTTGCCAGGAATCTGGTAAAAAAAAAAGGTTTAAATTAACTCATACATATATGAGGAGGTGGAAAAAAATAAAAGTGTACATACTTTAGAATATTGGTATTTACCTCAAGGTGACAATTAGCCTTTCTTCAGGTGATATGCTGCGCCTCATATTAGTGTTCTGGAAGATGAGACCAGGACGAAGAAACTCCAGCAGACGGTCAAAGGTGGACACCTACATCCGGCAAAATAGATGAGATTTCTCCGGGTGTTGCCTCAAGTCGGCATACAAAGTATGAAAGTGGCCCTTCCTGCACCATTGTGAGACAATGGGGTGAACCCAAAGGTGCTTCCTACTCGGTTCCTCGTCCAACATTGGTGACTGCTGTCCGTATCGCCGAGAGAGAAGCCAGTACAGGAGAACTGTATCCACTCGTGTTTTGGGCATGCTGAAGCAACACAAATCGCCAGAAAGCTATGCAAGCAAAACTGAGGATTCTAACAAAGCACACTACGCTCTAAATGCAGTAGAAAATGGTGCCTGAGCGATCATGTGACCTTGTTATGTCAGTTTGAAAGGGGTTGGACATTTAAATTTGTCAATTTTAACTCTTCCGTTTTTTTGCGGACCGTGAAAAACGGATGACACACGGAAGCACCACGTCCGTATTATAGGGACTTACGGAACGGAAACGGAAAGATAACTGAAGACATACAGAACACACGGATCCATGATTTACGGACCGCAAAACCAACACGGTCGTGTGAATGCTCCCTAAGGCTGAGGTTTCCTCAGTTCTGTGTCAGCTCTCCTGGTGTGTGTGGTCTTGTCCTGCTCCTTGTTTGTACTCACTCTCCCATGCTGCTGACCCATGGGATCCGTGTCTGTCTGTGCTCTGTGGGTTTCCTACTTGTTCATTCCCGTCCTCTTTCCTGTGTTTTGTTATCTGTTCTGCCAGTTATGTTTGCGTCACCTTGTGTATATTCATATGTCTCTGTTCAGCAAGCCCTTGCTGCAGCGTGCCTTGCTGCAGAGTGCCATGGGCAAGGCCACGCAGTATACCACTGGTAGAGCTAGTCCTTCTCTGCTCATTGCCACTTCTATCCCCTTGTGTGAACTCTTGCTTGTGTTTTTAGTTGCCTGCTTGTATTTGCCTGTTTGTTATGTTTGCCTATGTACCGTCGGTACCTTCTGCTTAGTCACGCCCCTCTGGAGTATTACTAGACAGTGGCGCAGTGGGGGTTTTCCTCCCACTGTGCGGACGGTACATAGAGCTCTCAATTTCCCTGTGTTTCCCTCCTTGGATTCTGTTTGTGCAATGAACTCTGTTGTGACTGTACCGTATTGCTGTATGTTTTTGCTTGACGACGCGGAGGGCTCTCCTGGGACCTCCAACTCGTGACAGATCTGCTTGGAGCGTTCCCTGAAACGCACATGAATCCATGTAGCCAATGTAATCAGGTCATTCAGAGACGACGGGTGGTCGCGCCCAGCCAATTCATCCTTAATTTGGTCAGAAAGACCCTCCCATAACACTGCCAGTTGAGCCTCATAAAGCCACGCCAGTTCAGCCGCCAGGGTACAGACGCGGAACCTTGACGTAGATGCAGCAGAGCTGAGGCAGCAGAGGACATGCGACCACGCTCTTCAAAAACCATCCTGAAGGTAGTCAGGAAGGACTGCAGATTAGTCGTCTCTGGACCTCCACGTTCCCAAATAGGGTTTGCCCAGGCAGGGGCCTCATCAGACAGCAGGGATATGATGAAGGCAACCTTGGACCGCACTGTAGGGAACCTCTGCCCATGTAACTCGAAGTGGATCAGGCACTGATTAAGGAATCCCTGACACATCTTTGGATTACCACCTATAGCTGGTTGGCAGCGGGAGTTGCACTCCGGCGGCACTCTGTTCTGGAATCACTGGTGGCATCGTAGCAGGTGAAGGAGCCACTGGCAACCCTGCTGTGCCCGGAGGAGAGACGGTATCCAAGCGAGCAGCAACATTTTGCATGAACTGCATCAATACGTCTTGTTGTTCACTCTGGCGCTTTAATTCCTGTAAGAGATCATGAACGACGGTCTTGGGATGACCAGCAGGGTCCATGGCCTCTGAGTACTGTCAGGGATCAGCGGATGCGAACCCACTGTGCCACTGACTAGCAATACTCTGGAGGGGAGTAACTAAACAACCACCCAGATTTCACTAGAGCCTCAGATGGTGAGGATACGCTTGACTGTCAGTAATTGCCAGGGATCAGACGATAAACAAAGTCCGGGAATGAAGTATGAAGTCAGGAACACGAGTGGTATGCAAGTTCTTTAGCACAAGATTAGGACCTTGACTCTGAGGCATCTGGGTAAAGGTCTGAGCCACTTAAATACCTGCAGGAGAGCCAGGGTAGGTTAACGAGATCACATGACATGACTCAGCCCCACCCAGGGAGTGAATGGTACTGCCACATCAGCAGCCGAGTACAAGCAGTGTCCAGGTTAAATGGAAGTTGTGGAGCGGAATCCACATAGGTAATATCAACTGCACAGGCAGAGTCCAGAGCTGCAGCAGAGGCTGGAAGTAGAGATCACAGATGAGCACGGCACCCGGGACCACGGTGATGAGTGGGGGAACAGCGCCACACAGAGGTCACTGTTACACACTGCACTTTCCTCCTTCTG